>NC_051302.1:1500000-1745855 GCF_900681995.1 Plasmodium vinckei vinckei
GCGATATTAACAAGAAAAAAAAACTGGAACCATATATATATTATTTATATTTTTGATAATAAATAATTTGCTTATATTTTTATCTGGTTATTTTGGTTACATACTTATCCAGGATGAATGTTTTAATTCCCTGGGCCTACTTATGTACTATGCCATATATGTTTATGTAAAAAAATTATGCATATATGTATATATATATATATATACATACGTTTGAATTTTATGTAATATTTTTTTCGAATAGTTCATATTAAAAAGGTAGAAAAATGAACATATAAGAGAAAAAAAATTATATATTGGTAGCAGATTATATATACATAAAATTTTTATTGTATATGACATTGGCAATTAAATAGTGATTGCGAGTTTATTATATGAATGCATGTTTGCCTTATTATATGTGCATATATGTCAATGCTTGTATTATTATATGTATTAATATTAGGTTTCCTCGTGATAAATAAATATATATATACATATACAATTTCAAAGAGCAATATTATATGAATAAATATATAAAATAATTGCATTGAAGAATATATGAAAACCAGAGAGGACGTGACCTTGTCACATTTGGCATGTTGTATATGTATAATTATACTAGCTTGATGTAAATATTTTATTATGTACTTATTATTTTATGCTATGCATTATTAGATCTAATTAAAGATGTGCTATATATATGTGTGTTTGCATTATTTTTAAAATACCAACACCATTATTTTTGGTATGCAATTTTTTTTTGTTTTTTTTTTCTTGATCCTATTAGTAGTCGTCCTTTGACGCTACTAATTTATATACATTTATTTTTCATTTCCTATAAGCATATATAGAATAGATATATGCATAATTAAGGAATGATATTTATTATGTTCTAAAAAAGAATTCGTATATATTAAAGAATATATACTTTCTTTTTTTTCGTTTTTTTGAAATTCATAAAAAAAGAAAAAATAAACTTTAAAAATGTAATGCAGGAACACCATGATAAATACATCAGGTAGATTCAAAAATTTATGTTTGAATATAATTAGTAATATAAAAAATAATCCAACAGAGGACGCAAATAAAACATCTGAACATGATGAAAATATTAATACATCAACTAATGAAACTAGTGATCAAAAAGATGACATAAAAAATGATATATTAAAACAAGATCAGGATAATAAAAGTGATAAAGAATTAGAACAAAATGATGAACTACCCCAAGATTTAGATAGCCAATTAAACTTTACACAACATGCTACTAGTGAAACAAATCTAGACAATTATACAAATAAAAATGATACAGACACGAAAGTGGATCTAAGTCAGATTAATAATCATAACTTCCTTCATAGTGAAAATAAAATAAATGAAAAATACGAAGAACATATAAAAAGCCCTGATAATATAGAAAAAAATAATAATACATATAATGAAACAAATTATATTTTAGAAAATGATTCTAAAGAATTATATCAAGAATCTCTAAAAAGAAATAATGAATATTTCAATACTACAATGAAGGAAGAATGTAACAATATAACTACCGATTTAAACTCCCAATTTAATGATGGCATAAATGATAGTTCAAAAAAATTTGAAGAAAATAATAATAAAGCAATATCTTATTATAATACTACATCAGATTTAAGTACATGCAATAATGAAAAAAATATAAAAAATGATTATGAAGAAAAACTTGGGGATTCATGTCGATTTTTTATTTATACATCAAATCCATATAATCATGATATTCGAATGATAAAAGAAAATTGTTTAACTATATATCAACTATTATTTACTGAGAAAACAAAATGGTGTTCTATTTATATATGTACAGATAATGGACCCATGTCAAATTTTAATTATCATTTATATAAAATATTATGTAGTAAAGATGATATATATATGTACTTTTTTTTGTTAAAAAAATTTATATTTTCTTGTTATATATATTTTAATTTAATTAGTATTAAAATATTTTCCTCCTTATCAATTTTTTCGTATAAAAATAAAAGTTCAAGTCGTTCTACAGATTCTCAAAATTATCTGAGTTTCAATAGTTTTCCAGAAATCCCAAATTCTGAACAACCCTCAAATAAGACAAGTGATAATATAAGTTTAAGAAAAGGGGAAGATGAGAAAAAAAAAAGAAAACAAAAAAATGATACATCAAATAATTTAGAAAATAAAAAACAAAAATTAAATAATGGCACAAATGATGAACATATAAAATGTTTTAGTAAAAATTTAGAAAATGTTCATAATAAAGAATATGATTCTTTTTTGTCAAGCTATAAAAATAATAATGATTTAGATAATACTGAAAATGAATATAAAAATATGTTTTCGTTTAACAATGGCTTAGATTATAATAATAATTTAAATAATTTATTAAATCCTGATAATATACAAAATAATAATTATTTATATAATGGATTTTGTAAAAATGAAGAATCTCAATTTTTCAATTTTTTATATAATCCATATAAACATATATATGAAAATAAATCTAACACATGTTCAACTTATTTTAATTTTTTTGATAAAGATAAAACAGATATTAAAAAAAAGCTACAGTTATTTATTAATACACATTCACCTACTATGATAAATATAACAAAAAAATGGAATTCATTTTATTTAAATAAAAATAAAATAACATCATTTGTGGAAAAATATAAAGATACTAATTTTTTTCCTTGTGATAATTTTAAAAAAGAAATAACAGAAAAATTTATAAATAGTTTTGTCGAAACATTTTGTTTAATGATTACTAAAAATGACGATAAAGAACATACTGAAGAAAATTATGTTACTCCAACTGAAACTAATAATGAAAATGTACAAAGCCAAGACCAGTTTAATGCTGGAAGCGATGAAAATTCAAACAAAGAATTGATAGCAAATAAAAATGACTCCAATTCGAGCAGTAATATTGAAAGCCCCCAAGTTGATAACACAGCCAATGCCGAAGGTGGCGAAGATGGAAAAAATGCCGAGAATGGCAAAACTGAAACAGAAGAAGAGTTGTTAGCAGAAAAGGATGACAATAAGGAGGTGAGTTGCCGAAATAGTGACGATTGTCGAGGTACTGATTCAATATGTCCAGAAAATGGATCAAAACAATGGGATATACTTGATAGCAGTAAAAATTTTGATAGTAGTTGTGCAATTAGTACAAACTACGTTGAAAGTAATGGACTTATGGATAGTAACAACCATATTTTAGGAACCGATAAAAATGATGAGGATATGAATACAAAGGCTTTTGAAATATCAGGAGAAAGTAATGAAAGTTGTAATAAAAATGATATAAAAAAAGAAGAATATAATTTATCTGAAGAAAATGATGAAAAAGAAATAAAGAAAGAAAAATATGTTTTGAAGGAAGATAAAAATAATCCTAAATTAGATGATCATTTAAAAACAAATCAAAGTTTACCAAATAATATAATAATAAATAATTTAAATATATTAATGATAGATTTAAATGAATTATATTATTATCTTGAAAATAAAAAAGGGAAATTGATAAAACCCGGATGGGATAATAATGGTGGTTTAGAAAATATTGAGTATTCCACCAATTTCGATAAAAATAAGTATAACGGTATAAATAATAATAATGAAAATGAACTAGTTTTAAATAGTGATATTTTAGGAAATCCAAAATCCAATTCTCTATTTTTTGATGGAGAAAAAAATGAAGATGATGATGAAAATGAAACAAGAGTAATAGATGATGTGTATTATTTAGATTCAAATAAAAATGAGGATGAACATTATAATTTAGAAGTGTCATCTGTTGATTTAACAAAATGTTGTTCTGTATGTTCAGGAGCACAATATGATAACTTTGAAACGAGTAGTAATCATTGTAATGATGATAATAATAAAATTGAAGTATTTATAAAAGAAAGTGATTTTTTTTGTAATTGCAACAATATTGTAAGTACTTCACAAAATTTTAATCCAAATTATAAATTATGTTTTAATAATGATGTTAAATCAGAAGAATATTATATGCTAAAAAAAAATGATATTGAGCAAATGAATAGAATGCTTGGTGAAATATTATATATGAACAATTCAGAAACCGAAGGAATGAGATCTAGAAATGAAATGGATGGAACGGATATGGGAGGTTACGGAGGGGATGCTAAAAGAGGGGGAAAATATTACATAAAAACTAATAAAGGTATAGGTAAAGATAAAAATAAAATATGGTCTGAAAATAATTATGATGATACATATAATAATAAAGATGGTGATCATAATAAACCAACATTAACAAGTAGAGAATTGCGAAATTTAAGACGAAACAAATTATTAAATAATAAAGAAATGGAACAAAAAAATAAATCAGCAAAACAAAATTATGGATCAAATTATGATATAAAATCTTCAAGAGTTAAAAAATTAGAAAAATTTACAAGTCTAGATCAAGAAGAATTAAGAGAAGTTTTTGGACCTACTGGAGTATCAGGAGTTTATTTTGAAAAAAGCCGAAGTAGTTGGACTGCTCAATATAAAGTCAGTGGTGGAAAAAGAAGAGCAAAAAGATTTCTAGTTACAAAAAATATGACATATGAAGAAATCGAAAATGTTAAACAACAATGTATAGCATATAGAAAACAAATGGAAAAAGAATATTCCAAAGAATTTCTAAATGAAGAAAAAAAAAAATTAGCTAATAATAATATTAATCCCTCTGGAAAAAAATCGAAAAAAAAAAGAAAAATAAAAAATTTTTATGATTGTTAAATGGGTTAATAAGTAAGAAGCAGCGATGTATACAGCACACCCCATACATCGTTGGATAGGTATTTTGTGTTTGAGCATAGAGAGGCTTCATTTATCTTTTTTTTTTTAATTAAATAAATTATTCATACCATGATTGTACAATTGATAATAATTAGAAAAACGTGAGGAGCATATATTGCTATATATACGCATATTCTGCCTATATCTAGATATACTACATATCCTATTAGAACCGTATGATAGAGAATTTGTAGTTGCTTGTTAATAAAATTAAGAATCTATATACTGTATAAAGGCCATATAAATATGTATAGATGCAAATAATTGCAATAGGTTGATGTACCTCATATATGCCCTCACATAAGTAATGGGTTATGTCAAGTTGTGATGATCTAATATATAAAGAGTGAATAATCGTATGGATATATGCGAATAAATGTTTAGATAAATATAATATTGATCTGCTATCTTTTTTTAGATGTGTTTTTTTTTTTCAGTGATTTCATTTTTTGTTTATTATTTTTTATTATTTTTCTTTTTTTTATTTTTCTTTTTTTTAAGAATATATAAAAAATGTCAATGGTTCTACGATTTCAACTTTCCTATATTATTATATAAGAAGTAAAGTATTATATAATATTTTGCTACAAATAAAATATGCCGAATTTCTGCTATACTTATAGCTAGCCTCATACACAAAAAATAGATAGCTATAATAGATAGCTATAAAAATTAGCATAGTACTCTATCTATTATGCGCATAAAATAATAACGAGCATTTTTATCCTCACCAGCAAAGGTGAAAAAAAGAAAAGGTTTACATATGCTTTTATAAAGCATTTCATTTTTAATTTACAGGTATTATGGTCAGCAAATAATTATCATTTCAAATATAATAGCTATAAGCCGGTTTTAATGTCTGTCTTTTACACTTTCATCACACCTATATTTTATCGTATACACAAATTATTGATGAAATATAAAAAAGGCCGTAACAATATTCATTTAGAAATAAAATGAATAAAAAATTCCATGAATATTAAAAAATAAATTATAAAAAAAATGCATTTTAAAAGGTGCCAATTATGGCTATATGCATATATACATACGTACATAAACGCATAAAAAATGAAAAAAAAATTAATTAAAGATCTTAAAAATATATGCTTGTTAAAAATAAAGGGGTGATATTTTACTAATTATTTTTTCAATAGCGTATTATTATTTGTATGATATAAATTACTATCCAGTTATTGGATAGTTTTTTCTATCTTCTGGTACTATTATTTTTTTTGTTTTTTTAAAATATATACGATACTCACAAAATATATAAAAGCAGACATGTTACGGGTATGTATTATATATCATATATAAACTTTATTTTTTTTTTATTTAGTTTTTTGCAACTGCGAAACCAACTCTTTCGTTATCATAATCGAAGATAGTGTAGTATTTTTTAAAGAATACATCTCCAAGAATGAAAGTTTTATCATCAATATCTACATCTACAATTCCTAAAAGGCATAAACCGCTATCTGGGTCAAGATCAAGTAAGTAATGTTTTGGTTCAATAGTGTATGTTGCACCTTTAGATGAGAATTTTAGAGTTGGTAAGGATGAGTCGTCACATAAAGCAACTCTGAGTGGAAGGAAAGGTACTGGGATACTTACAATAGTATCGAAGAATTTGTCAAGGAATTTTGATGGGGCAGTAATAGCACTTGTACCACTATCAACAATGATATTAGAATTTGGAAGGGTTACTGAACCAAAAGCTACATCTAATTGAATTTGCCAGTATGCTTCATTGCTTAATTTTTCATAGGTAATATCACCAGTGTAAAAACTTTCTTCAATACCACCAATAGTGAAATAACCATCTGCATCATTTGCTTCTGGGAAGTAGAATGTGAATAATGCATTTTCAATTTGTCCTTTTTTTTTCAATTCAACAATAACTGGTTCTATACTTCCGACAGCTAAACTTTTCCATCCTAAACCTAATATACCATCAAATGGAGATCCAGAGTAAATTGGCTCTAAATCATCAGCTTGAGTAACTTCAATAAATTTGTATGGTATTGTGTGCTGTCCAATAGTAAAGATATCATTACTAAAAAAACCTTTGATTCCACCAGATCCATATACTATACTTACTGGTGTACCATCTTTTTCATATGTATGTGATTTTGATGAATCATAAGTGTGTTTATTTTTACAATTGTCTGATTTACATGATTTGCTTGGAACCCATAAGTTAGATGATCCAGTATCAAGGATGAATGAAAATGGTTGTTTATTATCTCCTAATTCTGCAGTACCATAAAACATTAAACCAACGGCTTGGTCTAATTCAATACCATCAGTATTTTTAGCAAGGTGCTCATGTTTTAATAAACCATTTTTTACTAATTTAAATGATTCTTTAAGGTAACTAGATACATTTTTATTCATTACTTTTTTTACTATTTTATCACGTGGTCTTTCGATTTTTGCACGAATAGTTAAATAATTAGAGTTTGCAATAATTTTATCTATATCGGTTTTGGAGGCATAATAGTTAGTTCCGACAATATATGTAAATATGGATCCAATTATGCAAATAAATATGATAAAATATAATGCTTGAAATTTTTTTTGAATTTTAAAGCTTTTCATATTATCAAATTTTAAGTGCCCAAAGGCTGAACCGTTTCGCATCAGCCCATTGGAATAGTTTTGTTCTTTTTCAGAGTATTCCATTTTCAACTAATAAAAAGAAAAAAAAAAAATTGAATATTATATATATGTTGTAAGCATAATAATGTAAAAATAATAGCATGAATTATATAAAAAAAATTAATAGCGAAAAAATATTTTTTTTAATGAAAAAAAACACGTGTACTTTCCCCCTTTAGCCATTATATATATAATTATTAAAAGGGTCAAGGGAAATTATCATGTCAAATATAATCGAAATTTTCCATTAGATAATATTATGTTTAAACTTACCTAAAAATTTCTTTAATTCCTAATAATATAAATGCTTTTAATTAATGAAAATAAAAATATAATTGTATTGTTTCCAATATAATAACAAAAAACATACAAATAAAAAAAAAATTATAATTATTTTAATTTTGTTAAAATCCTTTATTAATATGAAGAAATAATAAATTTTAAGGAAAAAATATAAATAAATTGCGTTATTATAATATATATAATAATTCAATCCTAAGATATATAGGCTAAAAAAATTTTTGAAAATATTATTATTTATTAATTAACCGTAAAAAAAATGTTTGGGGATAGAAAAGGGAGATAAGTTATTATAAAATATAGCTATATTAAAGAAAATTTTTACAAATAGTATTATAAATAAATTATATATTTTTATATAAATAAATATTATAAATTAAAAAAAAATATTTTTAGCATATACTAAAAAATTACGTATATAGGAAAAATATTTACATTTAAATATAACTTTTTTTGATCCAACTAAGAAAATATTTTCGACATTACCTGTACCCCTTTAATAATTTTTATTATTTTATTTTTCCGTGCTTAATATTTTTACTTTAGAGTTTATTAATATCCATAATAATATTGCAAATAAGTACCCGACAAGATTAATATTTTTTTTCTTTGAATAAATAATTTAAAATACAGGCTTGCCGTTTATAAAAAATACTATAAGCCATATATTGCATTATTATTATATTAAGGGCAAATAAAAATATTTAATCGGCGCCCTTATTTTGAAAAAAAATATATAAATATATTATATTAAAAAAGTGTATAGTAAGGGGTATATTATTTAATGTCGTGTATTATTTAAGCTGCATAAGTTTTAGAAAAAGTGGCGATAAAAAAAATAAATAAAGATAATGGGCCGGGGATGGCGATACCCTCAAATGTACATGCATACCATTTGATAAAAGCCCATTTATGCTTCTTAAAAGATATATAAATATTCCTAGTAATAAAAGAAAAATAGTAATAAATTATTATTATTATTTTATTTTTTTTCTTATGCATATTATATAATACAGTATTATGATCAATAATCTAGACCCCATACTGTGCTTTTAGGTTTTAGAGAATATTATGGGACTATGGTGTTAGCAAAAAAGCATAAGAAATAAAATGAAATTAGGGATCGATATTGCATTATTCTATTTTAGTAATAATTATATTGTAGTAGCGTACCACCATTTTATTATATGTACTAATAATAATATAAAATTTTTATAGCATAACCTTAGATCATTGCATAAATTTTTTATAATACAAAATTATTATTATTATTATTATAAAATATTTCCATAATTAAAAAAGTATTACATTTTTTTTTAATTTCACTTTATGAGACTCAATGATAACACTAAATCGAATTTTATTAATATTGTCCTCTTTTGGCACTTTACTCTGGTTTACTATTTTTCTACTTGTTTTGTAAGGCAAATAATAGCACATTTAGTATGACATTAAACTAATTTGTCTCGACTCTAGATATTATTCATTTCGATATAAGATGATATAATTGTTATTAATTATATTTAAAGAAAAACATACTTACAAAAATCTAAAAATTAATGGATACATAATAATTAAGTCCTCCATCAAATGAATAATAAAAAAGGCAAAAGGAAAAAATATAAAATATGCCTTAATTTATTATTTATTTTAGATTTATGGTGGTATATATTTATATGTGTATATATGTAACATTTTCACGATATAAAATTTATGGCAATATAGTATGCATGCATAATAAGTTATCTAAAGAGCCAATATATTTTTTTAGAAAAAAATAAATATATAAACATATGGATATAAAAATAATTCGATAAATATGATGAGAAAAATATAAGCATTAGTATCAATCATATTGTGGGCAACCATATATATGCGATTTTTTGTCTGATTTTAGCCTGGGGTCCTATTTTTGTAGTTTTTTAAAATTTGTGCAATAATTTATCCCATATTCTGTGGAATAGTACGTACCTATATAAATAAATTTAAATATGTATATGTATATATAAAGTACGAATGATTTATATACTTGTTTAATAAAATTATAATGTATTATGATATGCAAGTTTTAATATATTCCTATTTAATGAAAGAGTAATAAAATGTATTTACACATTTTTAGCATGGTAAAAATTTTATGAGTGTTCATCAAACCTGTTTCAGCGTCGAAGATGCATGCTAAATCTGGTGACATAATATGATCTGTTTGGCCACATATATCGCTCATAGTTTTCTGTTCTTTTGAATCAATAAAGGTCCACTTGCATTTATGTGATGGTTGGTGTTTTTTTTTTTCTCTTTCTTCTTTATCTATTTTAAATTTTATTGGAATACTTAAGTAAGATATTGGTGCCTTTTCTTTATTTATACGAAGATCGTAAGAATAATCATATATAGTTAATTGATCTTGAATAATTAAATAGAATTCTATATCAGTAATATTTGGTTTCCTTGCTGTAATAAGAAAATCCTTTTTATATTCCAATGTGGCAGCTACTGGAGACAATGAACTTAGTTCTATATATATATGTATTTTGGGAGGTATAATTAATAAAGCAATTGGATTTTTTTTAAAGCTACACATTCCACCTTTAAAAACCTCAACGCTTTTGGGTATAATCATAGTACCCCATGAAAAAAATTGTAAAAAATAGCTATATTTTCCATTACTGGAAGGAAGTTTTGGTAATTTCATAATATTAAATTCTTGATTTTGCTCATATTGCCCATATAATAAAGCCAAATTGTTAACAGGATTACAACAGCAAAATCCTTCATAATAATCAATACATGTCACTTTAAAAGAATCCTCATTATTAACTTTGCTAATAACTAGACATTTCTCTGGAATTATTCTAACAAATACATTACCCGAGTTTAATACAAAAACAGTTGGCCTCCATGACTTTGGTAATACTGGTAAACGTTGAGAGCTATGCCATGTTATAATATTTTTCGTAATTGGCAATTTTATTAATATTTTTTGCTCTCCTTCAATACCTAATATGATTTCACGACTTCGGTAAACTTTAATATCATACTTTCCACTTAAAGATGCTTCTAATTCAACTGGTGGTAATTTTTCGTGAATAGGGTTTAATTGAAGAAGCCTGTCATCATCGAATATCGTTTTTTTAAGGTATAACGGTTTTTCTAATCCAGTCCATGAGTTTCCATCAAAAAAATACGTCGAGGAAAAAATTTTTGCTTTATTTACGAGGTCATAATTATCAGGCACGTCGAAATTTTCATTACTATGGGCTGCTTGAAATGGACTAATTGAATCTTCCATATTTTTATCATTCATTTTTCGTAAATAAATTTTGTTACAGCAATGTATGAGATTAATAATTTGAAGAAAATTTTTTTTTTAATATATAATTTAATGCGGCTGTGAGATGAGGAATAGACACATATTATGATTATAAAACAAACAAAAAAAATTAATTAAAAAAGACAGAATGAATAAATACCTATAAATAAATATGCATAAATTAACAATCATAAGCAAACAAGAATAAATAAATATGTAAAATAAATATGTATAATATATTTATATATTATTTTAATATTACAAAAAATTAACCTTGCCGTGCATAAAAAGTTGTATAACCACATAATAAATATATATATTTTTTTTATTTTTTTTTTTAAATCATGAAAAATCGACCTTGCTGTGCATAAAAAGTTGTATAACCACATAATATATATTTTTTTTTTCTCTTTTTTTTTAAATCATGAGAAATAGACTTTGGCTTACATAAAAAAATTTATGAACATGTCAGATTTTTTTTGTGTGTAAAAAATAATTAGTATAGAGCTAGTTGGATATTTAAAATTTTTTACTCAATCTACATGCATTTTTTGAAAATATATAAAGAGGTTAATTTATATAATTTGATATAATTATTTATAAAAGCCAACACATTAAAATTTTTGTGGAAATAATATATCACCTTTTTTAAAATATATTTACTATTTATTTTTTTATTAACTTAATTTTATACTGACAAATGGGCATATTATTAAATAAAAGAATTGAAATGATAATTGTTTTCATGATGTTATTTAATTATAGTTGTATAGATTTGTTCTATATAAGTGTGTATTTTAATTAGTCACAAATTGTTTAATTAATTTAATTTTGGATGTTTTTATTTATTTCTTTTGAGAATATCTTGTCTTATGTCTCTTTAAAATTCATACACTATTCAAACAAAAAATTTTATCCTTTATAAGCTTGTCTAGCATTCGTATGATTATTATACCGCCAAATTAATTTTAAAGAGACACAAAAAAATATTACATATATGAGCTAATATAACAATTAATAAATTAATTTGCATGGGTATGTATTTATAAAAATATTTTATTGGCGTAAAATTGACGCATTAGTGTTGTTTCTGTTTGTTTATAAAAGAATTTTAGCTTGAAAAATAATTTTATAATAAACCCTAAAAGCCCATTTTTAAATATTTCATATTTAGGAAGCAAAAATATAAGTTATATGTAAAGCATACGAAAATTTAATTTTGGAGGCATATTTTAAAAATATAAATTTTTCCTTTTCAATATATGTATATATATACCATACAAAAAAGGGATTTTTTTAACATTTATCTTGTCTTAATTTACTTACAATTTTTGACAAACATAAAAATAATGTACCAACGTGCACATGCAAGTAATAATATTCACAACTGTATATTTTAGTATTTTTGAAGCACCAAATGGTAATTCAAATATGTTCCTATTTTCTTAAATAGTAAAATTAATGATGAAAAGGTTTTAACTTAGAAGTTAAATCAGAGTACCAGGTGTGTTTTTTTTACTAATTTTTGAAGAGTTTTTAATCCTCAATTAATGATCTATACAAAAAAATCATTGATTATCGTATCTATAAAATGTAAAAAAATATATGCAACGATATTTTAAATAAAGGGTAGGCATTCTAAGTAGGTACTATAGTTTGTGCTTATAGTGTGCAATTATTTTGCATATGAGAAGGTATCTATAAAAAAAATTAAATAAAATAGAAATTATTTTTAATGCCTATAATAAAATAAATATAGTTGTTAATATTGGTGTTGCAGTCAAAAAATTATAAAATTGATATATTGATTGTTGTAACACTTCAATTTTACAATAGGTATAAAAAGAATTTTTTTTTTTAAATTGAAATATTAAAAAAATTAAATAAATAAAACATTTATGTCTTGTTTCCCCTTTAAATATTTAGGATCCAAATCTAATCACACATAAAATATAAATGCTTGCATATTTATGCATTTGTCTATACTACAATTGATTCTACTTTTTCTATATAATTTTTTATATTATAAAGGAATGCATAGCAATGCTTAATAAATAGTTACACATTAAAAAATAATAAATATGTATATGCTCATTTATATAGGAATGTAAAATGTGTAATAGTTATATTATAGTAGTATGTTGTCTTATTGCATTTTAAAATGATTTAAAAACTAATAAAAAAAAACATTAAAAAGAAAGCTCGTTTTCTTTATTCTTTAGATATAAAACATAAAAAAAGGAAGAATATATGAAACAATTATACTAATGATATAAAAAAAATGAGAATAAATTGTAATGTTTCAAAAATAAAAAGGATACCTAATTTTCCAGAAGAAAATATGTTAAACAATTTTAGATGTAATAACATAAAAAAATCGAATCAAAAAAATAAAAATCTTCAATTATATGATATATCCAATGATTATTCCTATTTATATACAAGCTTTAACAGAAATGAAACAAAACATGTCCCATTTTCTACTAGCTCATTAGGAGAAAAAAAACAAAGTAAGAAGAAATTATTAAATCAAAGAAAAAAAAAAAATAAATATTATGAGAAAAAAATTCCACAATATTTTAAAATGAATAATATTAAAAGAAAAAATATAGATTCAAAATATAGGAATTCGTATCCAAGCCAATTGTGTAATGTTGTAGAACCATTATATCGAAAAATTGATTCTAATACATTAAATAAATCATATATAAAATGTCACATAAATAATAAAACTAATGACAGTTGTGAAAGTATAATAGAAAGCGTACCAATAAGATTGGGTAATTGCCCAATTTTTTGTGGGTCTACAAATATAAAAGAAAAATTTAAGGGAAGCAAATTAAAAGGAAAGAGAATGATTAGTTGTATAGGGAAAGAGGAAACAGAAAAAGACAAGGTGGATAGAATCTATAAAAATAATAAGCATGAAGACGTAAAAAAAAATTTGAACAAATTAAGAAATAAAAGTTATTCATTTATAATAAAAAATAAAAATATTGATGAAAATTTTAATTATTTGATAAATACTAAAATAACAAAGGAAGAAACTAAAGGGGTTAGTAATTCAAAAAAAGCAGAAGGTAATATTGTACTTAAAGGGGATGTATACAAAATAGCGGATAATCATAGACTTGAAGAAAATATAAAGAACAAAAATAAAATCTATGAAGAAATAAGAAAAAATAATAAGCAGATTAAAAAAAGAAAAGAAAAATATCCGATAGTAGATAGTACAAAATCTTACATAAGAAGTGGAAACAAAATTTCGATAAATAATAAAAAAAATAATGAAGCCAGTTTTTCTTCCTTTTCTTCTGTATGTTCAGATGAAATTTCATCTTATGATGTTTCGATTTTTGGGGAGTTGGATGTAAATTATGATTTAGACAGTAATAATTCAGATACATTGATGCGTGAAAATTCAAAAAATATAGCTAGTAAAAATTATAGATGTTGTAAAGGTAATACTAATTGGTCTACTACAAAAAATAAAGATATAGAATTAGGGATAGTAGAAAGAAATAAAAGAAAAGAAAAATGCAAAAATCGGGAGAGTTCAATTAAAGAAAGTAGAAAAATAAATGATTCCCTGAAGAATGAGGACAAAATAAACAATTTTAACAATGCCCGGAATAGTAAGAAATATGCCGATTTAGAAAAGATAAGGTATTATGAAATTAAAAAAAACAATTTTATCCAAAATTCGAAAAAATATGGCTCAAAAAGATTTGAACCTACACAGCGGGAAAGTCACACAAGAGCTAATAGAGACAATAGAAATAGCGGAAGTAGTAAAGGAAGTGTCAGACGTAGAAGATGTATAGAACGAACACGCGATAGAAATTTTAATAAAATATCTGAAATGAATTATAAAAAGGGATATAAACAAAAAAAAGAAATGAATTATGGGGAAGAAGAAGATGAAAGAAGAAAGAAAATGGAGATATACTTGAAAAGAAAAATCGATTTAGAAAAAAAAAGAGATAAAATGGATAAATATAAAACTATATATGGTGTTCCAAAATTGAAAAGAACAGAAAGTATTAATGAACACAAAAATATAGAAGCATACAAAAAGGTAAATGAAATAAAAACTGATAAAATGAGACGAAACTCAGATATAAGAATTGCCAACGAAATAAGAAATAGGGGAAAAGTATCAATTTCTAGTAGCAGTGGTCCCAATAAAATAATATCAGCAGAAAAATCATATGACAATGAAGATTACGATGAGAAAAAAAAAGACAAATTTTATGAAATATATTTTGGCTGTAAACAGGTAGACAAAATAAATTATAAAAAAGGTATCGAAAATGCGAAAAAAAAAATATATAATATTAAAATAATAAATGATAATAGTAAATATATAAGAGAAATGGAAGAAGATGCACTACTAAAAAATATAGATATACAGGAAACTGAAATCGAAGAAGATTTACACAGTACTAAATATAGTTCAGATATGATTACACCAAACGATAAAAATGGAAATGGAAAAAAATGGTTTTCAAAATATGATATGAATTATGAACAGCGTTGTTTGTACTCCTCCGATGAAAAAGATAAAAATAAATTGAGTAAAAGTTATGTAAAAAATGGAACTATTAGCCACTTCAATGAATATGACAAAGGAATGAAAAAAAAAAAAATTGAAATAGTACAAAGTGATAGTGACAATTTTAAAATTGAGAATAAAATAAAATTACCAATAAACTTACTAAACAGTCAAAATGAGAAAAACAAAAAATGTAAAACATTTTCATATGCTCCCCCAAAGGTAATTAATTCAGTTGGAAAAATTATGTCTGAAAATAAAAAACCGAATTGGAAAGACAGCAGGAATATAAAAAATTTAAGTAAAGCAAAATCTTCAAATTTATATGAAATTATTTTAAAAAAAAAGAATCAAGAAAATAAAAATTGTATGATCGATTCTACAATTAGTTCTTTTCCTAGTACTTACTGTCACATTGAGGAAAAGGGTCGTAATAATTATGCATATTTTTGTAAATCCTATGAAACTGAAGATAATAATTATTATCCAGATGCTAATACTGTGAATAAAAACCGACATATTTTTTCTAACATTAATAATAGTTTTAAAGCGAAAGAAGATGAAAAAAGTAAAAATAAAACCAAATCAAATAAAAAGGGGATCAAAAACGAGAATAAAAAAAACAGCCAAAATTTAAAGAACAATAAAACATGGCATACAATTCCGATAGAAGAAAAATTGTTTCTGAACAAATCAGCACAAAATAGTGGTGGTGAAATATATTCTCTTAACTGCCAAAATACCGTGTTTACTTTCCCTCGTGAATATTTAGATAGTAGTGAAAATTTAAAAACATTCAAAAAATCGAGGAGCATTTGTTCAGGCATATGCATAGACAACAGTAAAAATAATGAGAATGAGATTCATCGAAATAATAGTGACAATAGTATGATTTATATAAAAAAACAAAATCGTCATAAAAATGATTCTGCTTTTAAGCTTCGAGCTCACTCAATTAATAATAAAATGAAAGAAAAAACAAATGACAAAAAAATAAATGAATTATATTTTTATAAAATGGGTGAAAATAAAAATTTTAGGCACACTTCAAATTGTTTTTTATCAAGATGTAGTCCAAAATGGAATAAAAAAATAAACTCAGAAAATGTCAACTGTTATAGTTGTATGTTAAAAGATAGTAACAAAATTAGACATCAAAATAATGAGTGGAATAAATTTAATTTTTGTTCTGAAGTTCCGAATGAAATGCAAAAAATTAATAACATAAAAATTAGATGCATATCTAAAAATGAAACATATAAAAATGGTTTATGTAAAAATTGTTTGTTTTCACCATGCAATAATTTAGTAAAAACAAATAGTAAAAATGATAGAACTAAAAGTTTATTTTCAAAATTATTTTCATACATAAAAAAAAATAGTCTATGTAATGAAAAGAAATACAAGGATTCTATAAAACGGAACAAATCAGAAGCATTCCCATTTTGTACGGCGAAAAAAAATATTAAGACACCTCATTATATTTGTAATAATAGATCCAGATCTTCTGGGTATTATATTGATGTTTACCCAATAAAAACAGAAGCTAGAAACAATTCCGATGTTTGCTGCTGCAACAAATTTATGATTAATAAAAAATCAGATTTTATTCATGTTCCTTCAGATGTAAAGTATATTATTGATGCGCCAGATGGTTTCGTAAAAAACAAACTCAATAATAAACTATTTAGTGATAAAATACTTGAGAATAAAATTAAAAAAAGTACTTTAGGCTTAAATGCTAAAGAAAAAGATAACTACTATACCACAAAAGTGGCTACTAATTTAAGAAGGGGAATAAAATGTGATAATGTCTTTACAAAAAATGAAGAAATAAATGATGGATATATGAAAAGGACATTATCAAAAGGGGGAGAAAAACGAAAGGTAAAAGGAGTTGTAAAAAAGGGAGTAATGAAAAGTAATTGCAAATATGTTTTAAAAATAAATGATCATAATCGAAATAATAATAATACACTATATTGCAATGATACTACAATCAATTGTAAAACCAGAATTTTGAAAAATAGCAATGAACATATAAATAAAACTATATTAGAAAATGAAATTGATATCCCTAAAATTGAAAAACCAAACTTTTTAAAATTAAATTTATTTGATGAGAAATACGAAATTGTAAAACAAACCCCCCAAAAAATGAACATTAATAATGATCTTGCTAAAAATCGAGGAGCAAAACGTCCTTCAAAATATGCGTCTAAATTGACCAAATTGCAAACAATGAAAGAAGAAGGAAATAAATTAAAAAAAAATTTTAATAATATTAATTGTGAATATTCTAATTTAGGTAGGAATAGACATGCAAAAAGTTCAATAAATCAAATCACCAAAGAAATAGATAGAGATATTTTTATCGATACCAACGACAGTTACATTATTAATGATCAGATAGTAGGAAATATAGGAACGGCTTGTAATAAACCAGGAAAAAATAATAATAATGAACAAATAGAGAATAGTTATGGGACTACCAATACATTTGATGAAAGTACGCAATTGAATAATCCAAATAAAGATTATAAAATTTTTATGGTAAGAAAAGGAGATAGTAATAAAAATGTCATAGAAAAAAATATTTTTTCAAATGGTGTGATAGAAAATAAGTTGCCTTTAACTAATAGTGAAAATAGAAGAGGTACAAAGTATGTAGAAAATAATGAACATAATTTTTGTAAGTATAAAAATGGTGATTACAAAAATAATAATTCGTTTGACAGTATGGAAGGAAAAACTATTGATAATTATTCTTCGTGCTCAAATGAAAACATATATTTATGGGAAAATAATAATAATATTAAAAAAAATGAAATAGAGAATTATGAAGATGGAATGATTAACTATTCCAAAGAGGAGAGAAATAATATTGACGAAATTGAAAGTGACGTAAAAATGAACAACCCAATTAAAGAGTGCTTGAATGCACCATTGAACTGTTTGAATAAAAAATTAAACCGTTCAGCGGAAAATATAATTAAGAAAATAATATTAAATTACAAAAATGTTAATTTGAAAAATGTGAATAATGACAAATTAAACAATCATGAAACAAAAGTTAGTACGAATAAATGCATTAATAAAAAAAATATTCAAAAAAATATAAAGAATAAATTATATTTAAAAGCTAACAAAAATGTAAACAATGAAAAAACTGACAACATTGTCAATGATATGCCAAATATAAGACACACACAAAATTCCGATAGTAATTTTGTCTTAAAAAATAATAATATAAATTCTCAAAGAAATATTGACATAAAAGCTGATATGGACAATTATAAATATGAACAGTTCAGAAAAAAAAATTATAATATCATAAATAATAGATCATGTTCATATAATGATTGTATTTATCCTGACCCTAAAATATATTTTTTAAATAATGATGAATCGTGCATAATTATTGAATATCCAAATATAAAATATTATATAGTATGCCCATAAAAATATAATTTTTTTTTTATTCTTCATTTGCTGCTAGCATATTAGGAATACCTGGTCATGTAAAATGTGAAAAAAAAAAATAAAGTTATATGAACATAAAAAATATATAATAAAGATATATTTTTGGCTTGATATGTTAAAACTTACCATCTTTTATTGGAAAAGAAATATTGCATTTTGGACATGTAAGTGAGCCCTCCATTATGTGAATCTATATATAACAAATAAGCATGTGTATGTATATAATTAACTGAATTTTTGACAATTTTAATCATTAATTATTTGAAAATAAGAAATAACATATACAAACAAGCATATTTATATGTCTCTGTTTATTGGGTTAGACAAGAAATGTACCTTAAAAAGAGCATGGTGAACTGAGTTTAAAAACCCTTCATCCTCTAAATGGTTACTATTATAGCTTGATAATAAACTTACTCCAAACTAAAAGGAAAATAAAATTTTAGTTATTAATTTTGTATTTCAAAATTAATGAAAAAATGAATAAATAAAATGTAGTAAAGTTATTACTTGTTTAGCTGTGTTATATAAAACTTCATAATCCACTTTACTCAATACATTTTTTATAAATTCTGGATTCATTTCTTGTTCTATTATATTTACATTTCCTTCAACATCTTCGTTAAGTTTGATTATTAAGGGATATCCCCCTGTACACTTAGCCTCATTGCTATAAAAAAAAAATATGCCCAAAGGTATTTACATGAAATATATTTTGATGAAAACATGAAAAAGACAAATTATTGATCATCAAAAATTGGATTATGCGAAAAAAAAGAAAACAGCATTGTATTAACGGTCTAGTTTTAATAAATTTATTAACATTCTTATTCCATCGCTTAAAATAATCAATATATACATGTATATACATTTTTAAAGTAAACTAGACGATTAAACTTTGCATAATTAAAATATAAATGAAATAATAAATAAGGACAATCATCAAATTTATATTATTTTCCTCTTTTTAACACTAACCATTTTAAAAAATTATGCGTAAGGAGTCGCATTATTTTGTTGCATTTAAAAAATGACGTAAATATGTGTGTTAAATAATGTCTTGCTATTATAAAGCGTCGTTCTTGTATTTTTTAATATTTTTTGGCTTTTACTTTTTATTCTTTATTTGATTTATTTTATGTTATTTTAATTTAATTTTTTTTTGTAATATATTTTTGGATATTTGTAAATGGGTAAATAAAAACTTTCTATAAAATTCTAATTGTAAATTAAAAAAAAATACATGGTATTATTACAAGAAGATGGGAAGATATAACAATTATAAACTATATATATCAGGTTTTTTTTTCTTTTCTTATTCATATATTTAGGAAATAACTACTTTTTAAATATTTAAATAAATATGTTTTTTATCGATTTTTTATACATACTATATGATATTTAATTATTTAATAAAATATTAAAAAAAGTTCCCATAAAAATATGATTTCTTTTTATTTTCAAAACGTTGAAATAAAAAAAAAAAAATAAATTTGTGTACTTGTGAAAAGAGACGCTTATTTTATTTTAATTTTTTATTTCAAAATATGAATGGAAGATTATATGAGGTTTCAAATTTTTAAATGATTAATTAAGTAATATTGTTACATTTAAATTATTGTGTATATATTTTATTATCATATTTACAGTATTATATATTATCAAATGCGCGTTCATATATTCATATTATTATATACATATTCGTAAGGACATAAAGAGTACCTTACTTAAGTTAGTATATATACGCACATATATATATGTATATAAATGGGGTATGTAAATATATATATACAATACATATAATGTCATATATATTATAATATGCAATGCAAAAGAAAATAAAGTAATATTATGTTGGGCATCCATTTTTTTTCAATTTAATATATAATAATACTTATGTATACATGTACATTTTTCGGAATGGAGTTTTAACTTTTATTTTTTTTCAAAAATGAAAAGATACGTTGTAAATAATAATAACACATTACATGAGTCCAAAAAAATAAGAGTAGCATACGAATATGAAAGTGAAATAAAAAAAACAGGCTGCAACTCACCAAGTATTTTTGACCTTAATTATATTTATAACAGTATAGGAAGCATGGAAAGGAAAAAAGTAAATGTAGAAAAATTGAATTTGTTTAATATAGAAGAAAATGTAAAGAGACAAAAAACAAATTATTTAAATATTTTCAACGATTTAAAAAATGTAAAAGAAATAGAGGAATATGATGGTAGTGAAGGGAGCAATAAAAACAACACCCTATGTAGCAGCAGTAAAAATAACACCCTATGTAACAGTAATAAAAGGAAACTGTGTAATGATATAAAGGGGACAATTAAAAAAACAGTTCGAAGAAAATATGAATCTATTAACATGCATAATAGTGATCATATAAATAGTAGAAAAATAATGGATAGTCAAAAAAAAGACGAGAATGAAGAAAACAAAAAATGCAACCTCATTAAAAATAAATATTATGAAAAAATAAATAGTTTACTAAAACAAATGCATATGAATAAAATTGCTCGAAAAAATGGATAATTAAAAATTATTGTCTAATTATGAAGATCATAAAACAGCCAATATATTACTCTAAACATTTTTCTTTGAATAATAAATAGAAATCATTTTTTTTTTACAAAAATATATAAATTTGTATTTAGGTTATACACACACAAGCTATCATACTTTAAACAGTTTCACATCAGTGAAATAGAAAAAAGTAGATAATGAGAAATATATGGCATTATTTGTACTATTAAAGGGGATAAAAAAAATTAAATAATATTTCTAGATTTTTATTTATTTTATTTTTTGTTCTTAATATTAGTTACTTTGAATATATTTCCTTTTACTATTTTTTTTGTGTTTTTATTTCGTATACTTTATAATTCATATTTTGAATTTAAAATATGTAAAACTATGTATATAGTTATGTATATATGTTTTTTTTTCCATTTTATGTTCAATATGTATAAAAATTTTTAGCAAACAATGTCTAAAATGCTAATTTATTTTTTTTAAAATATAAAGTTTGCATAAAAAATAAAAACAGTTTTTTTATACTCAAAAATTGTGTTATAAATATCTTTGACTATAGATATCTTCACACATCAATGGTGTAGAAAAATATGACAAGTTAATTTTATTTCCCGTCCCTTTCATTAGGTATGCATATAATGTATACCCAAAATAGACGACAATATAAAATTATTTTAAGGACGCAAAAATGTAAAATTATATGAAATAAAAAACGAACAATTTGTAAGCAAAAAATTTATATATAGAAGGTACATATAAATATATGTACATATATGACTGTGAAAAAAACTAAAGAATATTTAGATAGTTGATCTATCCCAATTTCATGACATCCATTTCTTCTAAATCATTATTATTCATTCTGTTCATTTTATTATCAGCTTTATTATATCTTTCCATTAATTCTTTAAGTTTCGAATTTTCTGGAACTACATTTTCAGTAGTTTTTTTATCATTTTGATTTGTTTGTACAGGTCTTTCTATTCTTTTAGGGGATATAGATCTATTTTTTTTTCGGCTATATATATTTTCTACTTTTATTGTAAGTGATGATTTATAAGAGGTTGGTCTACGTGCATAATCTTTTCCAGTTGCAAGAGCTTTTTGACTTTCCATTTTTCGAAATTTATTAATTAATTCATCTTCTGTATTTTCATCTTTCTCTTTTCTATGTCTTCCCTTTTTATCAGATTCCGAACTTGATATCAATCTATCTCTTTTTCTATGTGATCTATCTCTTGATCTTCTACTGTGTCTATTTGATGATCTGTTACGATCATAATCATCCTCTGATTTGTCTCGCTCATCATCGTTTCTTTTTTTTCGGCGTCTTCTACTTCGACTTCTACTTCTGTCCCGACTTCTGCTTCTGCTTCTGTCTCGGCTTCTACTTCTTCGTCTTCTTCTTCTTCGGCTCCTGCTTCTGTCCCTGCTTCTGTCCCTGCTTCTGTCTCTACTTCTGTCTCTACTTCGGTCTTTTTCTCTTCCTCTGCCTTTGCTCCTCTCGACACTTGATCGCCTATCATTGCCCTTACCTCTCTCCGAATCTTTGGATATCAATTTGACGTATCCTAGATGTACAATTTTTTCATTTCCATCAATTTTTCTGATTCTAACAAAAACTTTTTCTTTTGCCTGGTTTACTATACCACCAATTTCCCCTTTTTCCCATTCTCCGCTAAACGAAAAAAAATTAATTAATTAATTAATTAATGAAAAAAATAAACCAAATAAATAGCATGAACAAATGAGTGTTGAAATTTTGAATTACTTGACATAAGCCATGATATGTTCTCCCTTTACAAACTTTGATATTTGCTCTTTATTTTTTTTATTCCGTTTTCTATGATCACTCATAAGCATAAGGCGGGCGCCATAAATGTTTTTTATTTTTATTGGAAGTCTTGGTAAAACTAAGTTAAAAAAAGTTACATATTTAAGTCAGTAAGAAATTTATATTATACTTTTTGTAGCAAATCACTCTTTATGAATATGCATACTTAATGAAATATAATTTATAAAAAAAAACAAACCTGTATTAAAATATTTATCGTCATATAATAGGCTTTGAACATACTCTCCTATTGTCATTAATTTTCTTTTATCTGCTGAAACTGTAAATTCGTCATCATCGAGCATATAGGGCTCAAACCACATCCATAGCTACAAAAAGGTAAGAAAAAAAAATAGGAAAAAAAAAATATGAAGATATATTGTATTGTTATGACAGTATGTTATTTCATTTTGTTTTGCATTTCATACGTTGGATGGGCAATGAACATATCGCAGGTACAAAAATCCGCACGCGCGAACATAGCACGACTCCTTATTATCTATCAAGCTTTTTAGCTGCAATGAAAAAAGTGGATATACATATGAGATGATAAATGTAAGTAGTAGTAGTAGTAATAGTATGTAATGATGGGAAAGGATATCCCCCACATTGATATTGACATTTTTTATTACCTGCTTCTTTGTTAGTTGCATAGTAAAAAATTTGTAAAGACAACAAAAAAGTGTGGAGGGGGCTCGTGTACTTCCAATGCAATATGGTTCGACATGATCAGCATATGAAAGAATTTCATCTAAGACTTCTTTAAATGTTTTAAGAGATATAAGGGATCTAAAATATTCGGAAGATAAAATATTATTTCGTAATAAATTATTTACATTATAAGTAGATGTATTTGTTATTTCTATAATATTTTTTTTATCCTCAACATTGACATTATTATTGTTAAAGGTTGATGAAACAGATTGATTGAAACTATTTAATAATTGATTTCCTTGGATATTATAATTATAATTATATGGCTCGTTAATATTATTTTGATACATATTTATAGAGCTGTTAAATGAATTGTTTCCTTGATTTCCTATGGGATACATAGGGGCCCCCATATTAATCATAGCATTTGAATTCATAGAGTAATAAGATGGATCTACATAATTATAATTCATTAAATATTTTCCTGATGTGTCATACATATTATTACTACCCATAGGAAAAACGCCATTACTTTGATTATAGTAAGAGTAATCATAATTTACATTTTTTATTTCATTAGGATTCCTTTCATGCATCTGGGGTGGGGTGGGTGTACTCGTATGTTCACTATTTTTTACATTATTATCCATTTTTAATACTGCAGCAAAAAAAAAAATAAAATAAATAGCAAGCTTCTCTATATAACTATTCAAATATTAACAATATAATTGTACAACTATTTTGCTGATACAAATATGGATATAAAAATTTACATACATCTCACCATACACATATATGCATTTCTACATTGTCATTTTGCATAGAGTCATGTAGAAAGTGTTGAACAGTTTGAAAGATTTTTGAGTGTGTCCCTAATTATGTGGGCAACGATAAAATAAATATCGAAAATGTGCAGCAAAAAGGAAAGTGTAGTAATAATAATAAGTTAATGTACATATGCAAATAGAATGGATGAACTACTTGTGCTACTTACGATAGGGACTTCAAAACAGTAACAACACAAGCTTCATTTTATTTGATATAAAACAAGTATGTGTGTAAATATGACATAAAGGAAAAAGATATCAGTTTAAAAATAACAAGAGTGGATATTCCTCTATTGTTAAGAGAAAAAAATAAAAACAATAAACATGAAGAATGAAAGAAGATAAATTAATATAACACATGTATAATGTTGTATATAATTACCATGTGTATATATATGCTTGATTTAAAAACCCTATAAATGGATAAACATATATATATTTATTATATGATTCATTTTTCCCCCTCCAATCTATTTATAAATATCCCTTAGTTGTTATATTACATTTTAATTCTTTATACTTTCATTTTTCTAATTTGTAGATTTTAAAAAAGGATTAAAATATTATCATATTTATATATGTATATATATATATGCATATTTTATAAAATTAAAAAAATAAAATATTTTTTTAAAATTTGAATGAGGAAATATAATTGTTACTATCCCATTCTCGTACAATCATTGATTCGATGTTTAAACAAAATTTTTATTTTTAAAAAATTTATAAATTTATTCAAATTATTTTATGATATTTAAGTAAAAATTATACTTTGTATTTAGGCAAGGAAGGGGAATTGGTATAAAATCAAAAAAAAATATAAATAAATAAATAAGTAAATGGAAAAAAGGAAATTTTTTACATATTATATGAATTTAATTAAAATAAATTATTTTTAAATAGAAATTTGGGAAATTTCACTTTTTTTTTATGAAAGAAAAATGAGAAAACGACATTATATTTTTATTGCAGATCCTAATTATTATATCATATATATTATGTTATAATTTTTAACATATTTATTTATCATTTTGTTTAGTTTTCTTTTTTTATTTAAAGCGATTTTAAGTATACAAATAAATATGTACATACTATTATACCATCATTTTATTTGAATTTTCCAATTATGATGATGTAAGTATTTATTTATGAGTTATATATACTATTTTTTAGTGAGAAAAATCAGATTGTTTTTATCACTTTTTATATTACCTTCTATGGTGTAACAAAATTTTCATGTATAAAGGTAGGGGTAGCCAAACAAAAATCGAACTACAAGTTTTGATTTCTAATTTGCACATTTAACAGTTTTCCATTAAATTGTAAGATAAAAATATACATGCTTATAATAGGCATTTAACTTAGTCTGTTTACAAATAAAAAAAAAATTATAAAAAAAATTGCAAAAAAAATTGTAAAAAAATTGCAAAAAAAATTGTAAAAAAATTGCAAAAAAAATTGTAAAAATAAATATACAAGATAACCCCATTGGTGTGTGAATAATGAGCACAAGACGGAAGAATGAAAAAGGGAAAAATAATGAAAGAGATTTAAAAGATATAAAAAATAAACTAGAAAATTTAAAAAATAAAACTCAAGTACCAGATGGAAAAACAGATAATAATAAAAAAAATGTAGACCCATTTGTTGATTTAAAAATACATATTTTAAATGTTTTAGATGAGACTAGAAAATGTATAAGAGAAAAAGATGATATTCAAAATGTTCATGGAAATAATATTGAAGTAATAAAAAGAAGTAACATAATTTATAATAATATGAAAAATTTAGAAACTTATTTTAATAAGTTAGATGAAATTTTAAAAAAACAATTAAAACAAAGACTTACATATACTAGAGATGAATTGCTTGATAAAAACCAAACATTTGAGTTACTAAAAAAACAATTTTATGAATGTAAAAAGCTAAGTAACTACAACCAGATCAAAGAAGTATGTATGGTTAGCTTTTCAGAGTATAAAAATAAGACAAAATTAGAAAGTAAGTTTTTACACTATTTATATTATTTTTTTTTGTCGGGAAATATTGTGTGCACTTTTTCTTCTCAAACCTTTGCAATTTTAATTTTTTTTTTTTTTTGTTTTTTTAGCCAAAGTAACAGATAGTAACATACATGATGAAGATGACTTAATTATAATAAACCAATGGAAAGAAAGAGATAAAAATTTTAATGATGAGATTTTAAAAATAGGGGATGCTATTGATAAAATTGGGGCAAATGTTGATTTCATAGCTGAAAAAGCTGAAGAACAAAATGATATAATTATAAATTTACATGACCAAACTGATAAAACTCAAGATAATGTAAAAGAAATAAATGTAGAAATTAAATTAGCAATGAAAAAACATTCACATGCAACTTGGTGTTTAAGAATTTCGTTAGCCATTATATTTGTATTTCTCGTCCTACTAACCATAAATATTATATCAAATAGGGTCATCAAAAGATTATGAACAGTCAGAATAAAATGACCATAAAAAAGGACAAATTTTTACACAAAATTTGAAAAGTTGGAAAATTTTGAAAAATTAAAATAAAATGATGTTATAAAATATGGACATTCTTAAAAAAGCTTATCCAATACTTTATAGTTTGATGAATAAATGTACAAATCATTATACACTATTTCAAACTATAATTATATAAATTTTTTGTGTGTGTAATTAAATTTTATTTTTTCGCCGAGCCCCATTTATGTATATATACTGTCTATATTTGTTATGCCACTATTGTAATAATATTTGTTTATGTTTAATATGTTTTTTTTGTAAATATATCAATTTTTAAATTCAAATTGAAATCAAATATTGGTTTATTTCTTTTATTTATATAATACATGCATGATTAAGCATGAATATATTAATACATATATTGTCTTTCCTTTTTAAAGGATAATAAAATATTTTTTTTTTTTCTTAACCGTATTAAATTTTTAAACGAATAAAAAATATGCTGACATATTTTGATATGTTATGATCAAATATATTTTATATATTTACAATTTTTAATTATAAAGTAATAGTTATTTTAAGTATAGAATAAAAAAAAAATTGAATAACTAATAATTATGAATATACACAATATATAAACATAGTTTAATTATACATAAAAATAAATTTAGATAAGAAATAAATATTTCTATATATTTAAAGATTCAAAAATTATTAAATACTAAAATGGCAAGATGGATACATACAAATGGCAAATAGAAAAAAGCAGATAGAACATATGCCCATGCATATGTATTGCTATATTTATATATCCAAAAAAAATAATAATAAATTTGTTTACTAAATAATGTACATATTTTTGTTATTATTTTAGGGGCATAACAAATTTGTTCTCTTTAAATGTGAAAAAAAAAAAACCTTAGAATATATTATTGCTTTGTTTGTTTCACTCGTTTTGCCTTATTTCTTCATTAATTTATATTTTTTTATGTTTTTAATTTTTATCGATACATACCCAATACAATAGCATGATTTCTATGATAAGGTTCTAGGGTTAGTTTTTCTTTAGGTTTACAACTTTCTTTTTTAAGTTTTTCCATTTCTGATGCAAATACGACTTCTGGTTTGGCAGTTGAATCTACACAGTTTGCTTTAATTGAAATAACAAACCATCCACCAGTTTTTAAAAACATATGAGCATTCATAGCAACAATACGTGCTTGATCTGGTTGAGCAACATCAGCAAAAACAACATCAACCATATCTACTAACATTCTGTATTTAATTGGTTGTCTAGCATCTTCAACTATAGGTACAACATTCAATCTTTTTTTTGCCATATTTGTTAAATCTCTACCAGATCTATGAGAAAACTCTACTGCATAAACAATACCTTCATCACCAACCATATCAGATACATGGGAAACTGAAGTACCATTGGCTGCTCCAAGATATAAAACTTTACTTCCAGGTTTTATTGGCATATTACCTACTCCTCCCATTAAACATGCTCCTAATTTAGATCTAAAAGGATTCCATACTCTATATTCTATTTTTTCATCATCAGTCATTACTTCATATCTTTTTTCTCCATATACACTTTCACCAGGTACTAAATTTCTTGTAACTAAAATATCTGATTTACCTTTTAATAAATAAACTCCTGGAAATCTGTGTGGAACTACAATTACTTTTCCTTTTTTAAATCCTTTATCTTTATTTCCTCCTCCTCCTCTTCCTCCGCCACCTCTTCCACCTCCTCCTCTTCCACCTCCGCCTCTTCCTCCTCCGCCTCGTCCACCACCACCTCTTCCTCCTCTGTCGCCGCCGCCGCCTCGGCCTCCGTTAGACCCTTTCCACATATTTCCCTTACGTACCTGATTGTTGTTATTATTTCCCTTTTTAAAGTCATTGTTGCCCTTTTTGAACTTCCCTGGTCCTCCACGAAATTTGTCTAAAGAAGAAGATAAGATAAGTAGAATAAATGAAATGAGTAAACTATATACGCAAAATAAAAGCTTATTAAACATGTATATGTAACAAAATTGACAGACTAGTAAACAACGATATAATTTATATAATCAAGAAATTACAGCATATTTGGCAATACTGGAAAATAATACTTATAAACACAAGTAGCATTATAAAAGTAGCGTATCTTGTGCATATTTAGTATTAAAACATATAAAGATATAATTTATATATTTGATTTATTGAGGATACAACAGAATAAAATATTATCATACAAAGGTTTAATCATGGATTTTATATTTTTTTTTTTAATCTTTATTACCTCCCATTTTGACAAACTAAAAATGTATATTATAAATGGAAAATTATATAAATAAAATAAAGGAATTAAAATAATTTATACATATTAGCATATGTTCCAATATATAGTTTATTATATATAGGTTAAAAAAAAAACAGAAAAAAGGTATGGATTTAAAATTCCTTTTTCTCTATAATTTTGGATTTAAAAAAAAAAAAAAAATTATTATATATAATAGTTAAACTGTGGAACTATTAAAAATTTCTTCATATTCATAATTCATATTTGAAATTAGTTCTTCCATATTAAATTAAAAATTTTATTTTTTTCCTATATTGTTTTTTTTTTTAAATTCATTTATTATCCTTCAAAAAAATAAATAATATTCTTGGCGCCTTCAAGCTGATGTCGAAATAGTTTAATAAAATATGTATATAATAATATGTAAATATAATTATAGGCATAAATAATTATTTATATAATATGTTAGCTTTTAAGTGGGGTATGGATATGCTATATCATTTTTACTGCTTAATTTTTTATGTATATACAGTAAAATATTTATAAAAAAATTAGCAACTTTTTTTTTTTTTTTTTTTTTTGAAAAAAAAATATGAATATTTAAATATGTAGAAATAAGCATATATATATATACATAATAATTTCCCTTAATTTGGTATGTTATTCTATATATTTTTTTATAAAAAAAAATGCAATTATTTTTTTATATATATACCAACTGTATATTCATGTAACTAATTTTGGATAAAATATTTCAATAAATGATTAAGATAGTTAAATTATTATTTTTAGCAACAATATTATGAAGTATGTTGTGAAATATGCATAATTTTGTTTGAACATTTTATATTAAACCTATTTATTAAAATAAACCAACAGATAGACTCCTTCCTAGTCTTACTCATATATACATTGTATAGCATATGTGCAAATATTGCCCTTACATTGGTTTTGCATATACATATATATATGTAATCCTTTTCATACCTCTTAATTATATTACAACCCATGCACTAGCTTATAATTTATGCATATGCATGACCAACAGTTTGATAAAACATTTTCTTATAATAAAAGTGAAAAATTAAACACAATTATAAAAAAAAAAAAATATTATTTTTTCCCATTTAAAGTTATTAGTTTATACTTGTTGAATAAGAACAAAATGAGACAAAATTGTTTTAATTTGAACATTACAAAAAAAAAATTTCAGTCTATTTTTTACTGACTTTTGGTTAGATTATTATATTTGCACACTATGTAAGTATATATATATTTTACATAACTAATATAAGGGCTTTAAAAAGGTGAATGAATAATCTTATTTTTCTGCTATATATGATTGATGATTATTTTGTGTGGATGGTTTAAACTCGTGATAAGGTTTTACAATGGCAACTTGTATTTGTCCCCCCCCCTTTATTGAAATAACACCTGTATTTATAGCTGCTTTACAAACATAAGATAAAGGACTATAAGTATTTGTTCCAAATATTTGTTTATCTACTTTATGAAAATTTTTTGTACTTCCAATAGGTAGTTGAAATAAAAATGATGCATCTGTAAAGCATGTAAAAATATCATCTTCTTATTTTGAAAAAAGAGAAAAAGATCGTAATTGTGATTGTTTTTCTGATTTTGAGATGATTCCAAAATGACCTCTAGATGATTTATATTCTGTTAAACCTTCAACAATTTTTATAATAAATGAATTACTATTAGTTTTGTTGTCATCCTTATTATGTTCATTACTTTTACGTATTATTCCTGAATGCATAACTGCTTTACATATTGATGTATCTGGTGTGTAGTAATTGTTAGACCCTTTTATTATATATTTTGAGTTAGTACAATCTTCTGAACAGCTAGCTAAAAACTGAGTTCCAATTTTTCCACTAAATCGTTCGTTAAGTAAATTATCTGAACAATTCAGGTAAATTTCTTCTGTATTAATTTGTATATTTTTATTTACATTAGTTTTGGATTTACATGGAGTAATACAATCACGTCCATCTATAGTTTTCCGTTGATTTTTTGTTTTTTTATTTTGTATTTTTCTATTATTTATATCTCTATTTCCAGACATTCCATCATTTAAATAATTATTTGAAAGAACTGAATCATATGATTCTTTAATTTCTTGTTCTGTTAATATATATTTATAAATTTTAACAAAATTAATATCTCCTATAAAGTAGTCAGTTGCTTGTTTGTTTGATCTACCAATGGTTAAATCTCCATTTAGAGTGAAATTGATTTTTATATTTTCAAGATTAATTTTTTTTTGATTAATATATAAAGAAATTGATTTATTTGGTTTGTTATAAATTAGAACAAGATGATAAGGATGTTCATACTTGGGAATAAATTTAGTTTTTATTAAATGTGGATTACAATTTTGTTCTATTACTAATTCATTTTCTTCATCAATAGATATAGATATACCTTCACATAAACTATGAGATAATATTGTCCTCCATTTATTTGCTCCTTTACTACTTGGAATAAAATGTGTAATAAAAGTAAAATTAGAAAGAGTTCTAATATATTTTTCATTAGGAAGATTATTAGCATTTATATATTCAGTTTCATTGCCATTGAATCCAGTAAAAGAGGATGGGGCTATCCATTGAAAAGTGGGTTCTAGATGCATATTATGTTCAAAAAATGTTTTATTTTTTATTTTTTCATTATTATTTTGTTTATTAAATATATTTTCATAATAAAAATCATTATCATCTTTTAAAATTTCATCTTCATATTTTGAATTATTTTGTCTTTCTTCCATTATGATATAATTTGTTGGTATGCTTAAGCTAAAACTTTTAGATTCACCATTAAATTCTTTTGATTCTATATTGTTTCTTTTGGTTCCTATAAATTTATTTCTACTATGAGTAATGATAAGAACTACATCATCAGCAACATTACTTGATAGAACACCTGCATGTATAGCTGATTTACATATATAAGAATCGAATGTATATACAAAAGTTCCTTTTATTACACCAATATCTTCATCACATTTTTCTGGACAACTAACTAAAAATATATCTCCAATATTTCCTTTGCTTAATTCAGCTTTAGAGGTTATTTTGTCAAAGCAACTTAATTCGATTTTTGGATGGAATTGTTTTTTTTCCATTGACATTATATGTTTGTTTAATCCATATTTAGAAATTCTAGTTGAACTGGTAGAAGCATCTCCTTCCTCTTCTGCATTTGCACAACCAATAATTATATCTTCTTCATGTGAACAATAAATATCTTCAGATGTTTCATGAGGACAATTTTTTAAATTAGCTTCATCTCCTTTACATCTAAAATTAGTTGCATTAATTCTTTCTGTATCATGACCACATAAATTTTCACCGGCTATATCATTACATAGTTGTTTAGAGAATCCATTTGCTTTTACATTGTGATAACCTAATTCTAAGCATGCAATTTTTTCTGTTTCTTTTGTCCATCCTTCTGAACAAACAGAACCGAATACCCCATTGTAATATATTTGTAATCTTCCTATCCCATTAGATGTAGGTGCACCAGTGCTGTCTAAAAGTCGAATAGTTCCGTTTTCTATCAAATCATTACCTAACTGATTAACACACTGTATTATAACATCATCATGATGATCTATACAATATGAAGGATCGTCAGTATTACAGGATAATAAATTTTGTTCGTTTCCAGAACATAAAATACCAGAAGCATTAAAAGGATATTTATATCCAGCACAATAATTTTGTTCATTTATATTTGAACAATTTTCTTTAATATATATACCATTGAGAAATCCTAAATCTTTACAAGCTCTTTTTGCTGCATCGTCGGAAAATTCAAAATTTGGACCTTTTTTACAAACAGCTCCCCATTTATTATTTACACGAATTTCTAATCTTCCTAAAGAAGATAATTTTCCAAAAGAATCAACGATTCTAACATTACTTTTTATATCATCAATAGATGTTAAATGATATGTATAAAAAGAAAAATTATTTTCATCACTCTCATCACCTTTGGTAGAAAAATCAATTGCCTTTAAATTATTATATGTATTATCCATTGCATAATAATAATTTAATCCTTTTGTTATTGTAACAATAATTTCTCCTCCACTTTCTGTTAATGAGCCATCATAAATAGCTGCAGCACATATAGAGGTAGATGCAGGATGTATAGAAGTACCTTCTATGATAGAAAAATCTGAACTATGACAATTTTGTGGGCATCGAACTTTAAATATATGTACCTTATTTTGTAAAACAAAATTATTATTTAATGATTTAGTTGTATCTATTAAATCATTAGCACGTATATGACAATCTATGTCTTTTGCATTTCCATCAATATTATTTGTATTTATATTTATTTTTATTTTATTATTATATGGATAACCAATCCAACTTTTTACATTGAAAATATAAACTTTGTTGTCATCACTTTTTATTTTAACAAAATCACAATACCATGGATCATTATAAGAATTGTTTATTAATATGATATTTTCTAGATTTCCTACATCGGATGCTTGAAATTTTATTTTTTTTAATCCAGCAGATGTAAATCCTTCATGTAGCATTTTTGTATTACTTCTTTTGTTGTTATTACCCAATAATATTATATCTATAATTCCAGTAGTACCTGCTTCTATATCTTTTCCTGTTTGAACATAAGCAGTATATAATTTATTACCAGACAAGAAATATGTTGCTTCTTGTTTTTCTTCATTTAATATACCTATACAATCAAAAGTCCAATACTTATATTCTTTCCAAACTTTTATTTTTTTACATTTCCAATTTCTATTATTATTTATTTTTGAATTTAATTTTACATGAATATATTCTGGATTATCTATATCTTTTCGAACTGAATGTATTTTTCTAAATAGCCCTTCTTTTTCACTCCCAATCATTATTTCTTTAGTATTAATACCTTGAGAGTTTGATAAGACTATTGAAACATCACTATATAAATCGATATTATTTGCTTTAGCAGGAACTATTTCAATCATATATTTAGTTAAATTATCTCCTTCTTTTTGACACTCTGCATAATCAGACATTCCATATTCAAATTTCGCTTTGCACCATTCCTTTCCATTTGCGCTCAGAAAAAATTGCAAAAATATAAATCCACAACTAGCCCAGTTATAAATTTTCATTTTCTTTACTAAAAATATGAAAAAATATATGGAAGGGTGTATCTCAACTTTATTATATAACTATTTTTTTTTTATGTCCTGTTAATAATTTTTTGTACACAAATAGCTAGCTAAAAAAAAAATATGCACAAGTATATGCTTAAAAATGTTAGACACTAAAAATACCTTTTAGACAAAAATTTATAGGTTAAAAAGGCACACTATTATAGTCTGAAAAAAACTTACAATATATAAAAAAACTATAATATGAAAACAAACTTATGAATATATATATAGAGTATGTGTGTGTGCACAAATTTAATAACCCAAGTAACAATAGTTGTTATTCATCACGAATTTGTTCAACAAATTCACCAAATTAAGCAAATGCTTTTCTTATTACTAAATGGTCAATAACAAAATTTCATTTGTTTTTGTACATTTATGCACATTCCATTTTAAATGATATATGAATTTTTGCATGAATTGGTCAGAATAAATATATTTTTTTTATGATGTTCATAAAAATAGTTAATTGACATAATCAAATTATAAATATAGAATGATATATGGATAGTATATAGAATAAATATGTAACTATTTTAACAAAAAGACGAAAATGAAGAAAAATATTTATATCAAGTGTAACATATGTACACATTTATTTAAGTCTCATTGAGAAAGTATAATAAATATTTTTCATCAAAGTATACAATGAATATATGTATATTTTTTAATATAGCAATACAAGAAAGAGAGTTATTATTTTTAAAAAGTAATATAATAAAAATAATTAAAATAGGCACAAAAAAATATGCACAGGCAAGAATTTAATAGACCTATATATGTGCATATAGGATACTAACTTAAAGTGTTGTATTTAAAGGACGAAACAAAAGCAACATCGTGTAGGTACATCAAATTTTTAGAATATTCTTTAATTATAACAAAAAAAAGTTAATAAAAAATGATTAAAATTTCGGGATATTAAACAAAAATTGAATAGCCAAAAAAATAAATATATGACCATGGTAAGCTAGCTATATATTGTGTGCAAAAAAAATAAAAAAAAAAAGTATGCATATACAGATTAAATTAAAATAAAAAACACTGTTTTTTTATTCAGCATATATATGTATGTATTTGTTTCTCTACATAATTACATATAAAAAGATAAAGTCCAAATTTAATTTTTCAAATTTTTACTATCCTATTAATGCCATTTTGGGGTTTTCAATTTTCTTTGTCTTTTTAGGCTCATAGTCTAAAAATTATGATATTTTTCATACAATACAAAAATAGGGAAATTATAAAAAATTGTAATAATAAGAATTATTTTGTATAAATAAGAATCGTAGAATGTGTAAGAAAGGGAATATACAAAGGTACATATATTTTACCTGCAAATAGTTGGCCACATGCTGCGTCAATTGCATATCCAAAAGAATTTCTATTTAAAAATGAAAGAAAAGAAAAACGATATTAACTGTTGTGCATTTTGTATATTTTATTTGTTTGTTATTTCACTATTTTGACAATACTATACCTATAGAAAAAAGATATTCTATGCTTCCTCAATATTTTCTACAAAAAGATGGGAAAAGTTTTATTTGTATGTAAATATGTAAAAAAATATATAATAAAATTAATTGCATATTTTATCGGGTTTACTTCGAATTGATGAATTTTCTCTTCTTCATCAAGTCTCTGGAATTCATCACACACATTCTTGGCTAAAATGAAATGGAAAAAGAAAAGGGGAATATTTGTAAAAGGTAAAATTCAGGGTAATATGATATGCAATTGTAAAGTGTGTGGGCAAATGTTATACCTTTGTTATAGGGTATTAAGCAGACATTGTATAAATATCTAACAGAAGGAGGCCTTTTAAGTATATGCTCACATAAAGCCTCAGCATGATCTATAGAATCGTTTACATCCTTAATAAGAATATAACTTATCCATACACGTCTACTTGTTTTTGCTATTCTGTCATCTAATAAATCTAAAACTTCATGAAATGGAAATAACTTATTAATGGGTACTAGTTGATTTCTTTCTTCAGTAAATGGGGAATGTAAAGAAAAAGATAAATTTACTTGAGGGAATAATTCATTTAATTTTTTAATCCCTGGTAAAAGTCCAACTGTAGATATATTAATTCGTCTACTAGATAAAGAAAAAAAATTAGAGTTGTTAAAAAATCGTATTGCTTCAAAAACATTAGGATTAGCTAGTGGTTCCCCCATTCCCATAAATGAGACATTTTTAATATTAACATTTTTTGATTGAAAATATAATAGCTGATCTGTTATTTCATCTAACTCTAATTGGCGTTTTATTCCTATTTGTCCAGTTGCACAAAATTTACAAGCAAATGAACAACCTATTTGGCTTGATATACATAAAGATGTATGAGAGCCAAAATCTAATGCGGTTGCTTCAATTTTTTCTTTATCTTTACATTCAAATAATATTTTATATGCTCTATCATATTTATCTTCTTTTATTGGTTTTATACTTAATATATTTTCACTAAAAATACTTTTTAAATTTTTTCTTATATCTGTTGGTATATTTTTCATATTATTTATATTAATAATTTTACCCTTATATATATTATCAGTTATTTGTTTTAGTCTATATTTTTCATATCTATTCCGTTCAATCATTTTTACAATATTCATGTATCTCTTTGATCTTTCCATTTTGTTTTGAGATTATGTTCATTTTTTCTTTTATTGTATATCATTAAAGTATGTTTTTCCATTTGTTTTTTTGATTTTTTTTTTTCTAAATATTTGCATATATGTATGCATTGTAAGTGTGTCACTTTAATAATGGTGGTGAATTTGAAATATATTTTAACAATAAGAAATTGATATTATTTCTGGACAATCCCCATTGGGAAAATTGTTATGAAAGTAGTTTGTTTATTTGATATTCAAAAAATAGATATTCATTATGGTTAGTAGAATTTGTATGCTAAGAAAATTATATTAGTTCTCTTATTTTGACTTTTTCTCAAGCTTATATGGTGTTTTTTCTCCATATGTCATTTTCATGCATATGCATGTATACACTAAAAAATTAGCTATAATTTTATATCATTATTTTTTCAAACGGTATAATTTATTTTACAAAGCACAACATCCTCTATGAATAATTATTTACATTTTATTGAACGGCTTATAAAAAAAAAAATACCTTTGTCGCTTTTAAGATTTTCTTATAAATAATTTACAAAGCATATATATAAAAAGAGTAAAATTAAAAATTAATTACTTTTAAAATATTTGTTTAAAATGCTAGATGCCATAAAAAGGGCAACCATCTTCTGATCTATAACGTATAAATAGTATGGGATATGGAGAATAAATCCACGCACACATACATATGCAACTTTATAAATGCATATATATATATATATATATATATATATATAATTTTGTTTACAAAAATTGAAAAAAATTTAACTATAGAGTATGGCCTTACAAATATGGGAATATACTAAATTTAATATAGAGAAAATAGTAAAAGATTGAAAAATTATTAGGCATATATTATACATAATTGAGGAATACCTTTTAAGGTGTATGATTATGTAGTGGTTAATGCATAAGCAATTTATGGGTTAACGAAAAAAATAATATATTACCCATCTTAGAACAAAATAATTTGAATATTTTTTATATCCTATAAGGTCAAAGGTGTATAAATGTGATTTTAACGAATTTTCATTTTGATAATAGATAGGGAAAAACAAACTTTTTATATTTGAACAAAATAAGAAATGTTTACACAAATTTTGTATATCCAATATTTTTCTTTATAAAATATGAGCTTAACCAATTGTGGATTTTGTATATACAAATATGGCTATACATGTTAGGGATAAATTGTTTATTATGTTTGTTGTGCTTTACAATGATTGCTAATTAGTAGTATTATTTTTAAATATGTTTGTAATATGTTGCAATTTTTTATGAACAGTCATAATTTAATGAGCAACGCCTTATTATAAATTGGTGAACTAAAAGAACAAGAGAAATAGTGCTTATAGGTGCTTTTTAATTAATTATAAAAAGAAAAAAAAATGTATATATAGATTATTGAATTGATTTTGTAGGGTAAACAATTTTATGATACAAACATCGGGTTTAATTTTGACAATAGAACAAGAGGAAAGACGTATATACAAATAATTTTATGAACACGTAAGGTTAATATGGGTATATTTTGTAATTATTTGTTTTTATAATATATGAACGGGTAATATTATTACACATATTTATAGTTTTCAGTTTTATAAAAAATTTAAACAATTGTCTTAAATAAAGGTTTTATTATTTTGGGGTAGTATAATTAGTTGTACAGACAATTGAATTTGAAAAAAAAAAAAAAAAGTCTAAACATACTGTAACCACATAATTTAAATAAATTTGAATAATTGTAAAATAAAATGGAGACGAAACAAGTATAAAATAAATGGAAGTATGAAATAAAAATAAAAGGAAAAAGAAAAAGAAAAGAAAAAGAAAATAAAATACATAAAATATGTGCACTTAATTACGCACATATAAAAATAAATATATACAAAATACACACACACATATATAAATAAAAAATAAAATGTGTGAATAGGAAAATAGTGTAATTAACATATTATAAATAATGAAAAATAAAATATTTATAATTAAGGTAATTTAATTTATAATTATTTAAAAGTATTATTATTTCTATACTGATTATAAAGTTATATTTTTCACATATATGATCATATGTGCAATTAACTTGCGCATAACATTATAAATACACATTATTGTAAAAAATATTTTATGTTTAATAAAAATAATTTTAAGTACTTTTAAACACAGTATTGTATATTTTTTTTTTTTATGATTTAATGTATTGCATATTTATTTCAATTACATAAATGGATTTAGAATAAAGTTCATATTAGGTGTATAAAATGAAACATAATTTTAATTTCAATGTATATAGTGGTGTGTAATATAAAGACATATAAAATAATTAAATATATGAGATAATATATTTACATTTTTTATAAACACGTGGATAGCATTTGTATATATACAACATAGGTAATACAAACAAATATGCACATATGTCCATTTTATGATTATTCAAAATAAAATTTTCACTTAAAAAATTTTCAAATTATTTCCCTATTTTATTATTATTTATATATTTTTTTTTCTCAATTCGTAGTATTATGTATGTATATATATGTTTATACAAGTGAATAAAAACTGTATTCAACATCATATTTATAAAATTAATTTTTTTATTGTACACATATATTATTATTTTTTTATATTTTTCCGTTATTTCTTTTTTTTTGTGAAATATTTAAATACAGAATTAACAATTTATTATTTTCCCTTTCAGAAAAGCACAGTGATTAGGGAGTGAAGACAAGAATATTATTTTAATTAGTAAATAAATAAACCAAGTTGACGACAAATATTTTTTGTTATTTAAAATATAAAAATCTTTGAATATACATATTTTCTATATTTATTATGTAAAAAATATTTATATATGTAAATTAGAAAGTTTATGTATTTATTACTTTAAACTTGTTTTTTTATACATATATAAGTTATATACTTCCAAGCGTATATTCAATTTATTAATTTATCATATATATTAGTCAAAATGTGGTTTACAACGAGACAAGACGGTCTTGATGATAATTGTCACACAAACAGAGGCCCCTGTTTTCAAATTAGCGGCTTTTTTGGATCAACATTAAGAATAGGTTTTTTTTTAGAGTTTGTAGCATTAACCTTTTTATTTATGTCCTATTGGTCAAATGGAGGAAAGGGATTATTTAGTTATGATTTAAAAAATATAAGTGATGATTATAGAATGGATCAATCATTCAGAAATTCTATGGCATTTTGGACTGGTATTTATTTAATTGGAGCAATATTTGTAATGTCTTTTCAAGTCCTTCTTGCTGATGACACATGGTAGGTGTTATAATCAAACTTTGTATTCATTATGTATTATCACTAGTGTGTGCACACAATTAATCAAAAATTCTAACAAAAATATATGCCTATTAAAGCTAGTCATTAAGATACTTCACCATTTGATGAGCGATTTTTTTCCATAATTTTTTAATGCATATTCACACTTTTGTTAACATATTTTATGATTTGTTTAATTTTTTTAGTTGGGCAAGAGGATATCGTGCTGGATCCAAAATTTTGAGATTGGCTTCCTTTTTAGACACAATAAGTGCAACATTACAATTTATTTTTTATTTATATATTTCAAAATTTTATACAAAAAAATGGTATTTACACTTTAACGAAGGAGGAAGTGAATGGGTCTTTTTTATTTTTGTCAGATTAGTTCATGCATTTTCTTGTTTATTATATGGTCTTGCTTGCTATTTATTAGAAGTTTATCACGATGAAGGTGCAGGAGATTTGCATGCATATATAAATGGCATAATGTTTGCCTTTGCTGGATTAACAGGTATAAAAAAATAAGAGATTCATATAACGTTTGTATCTTTGCTTACAAAATGAGATGCAAATTATATATGTTTTTCTTGATGACCCTATATGCTATAAATTTTATTCGAAGTGTGTTAATCATGCAATTTCTTAATCACTAATTGGTTTGCTAATTCATTTTTGCTTCTTAACTTTTTTAGAAATATTTGTTATATTCTGTAACTCGGGAAGCTACTCAAACTTCTTGCTATGGTTAGCCTTAGGAGCCGTCTCTTTGTGGTCTTACTACTTTGAGCCAGAAGTCAATCATGTATCCCCAGCCTTACATGAAACAGAATTAACAAACGATGTTGAACAACAAGTTGAGAAATTTTCAAGATATACTCCATATCCACAAGATACCCAAAATGCATATTATCCAGCTTAATTTTGTTTTTATATAATTGTGTTTAAAAAAAATAAATGATTCATATGTTTATTTGGTGATTTATAATAATAGCAATTTGATACTAATATTAAATAAATGTTTAAATAATTGTGTATATATAACGAGAGCAAATATAAGGATATTTGAATAATAGTTCTATAGAACATTGTAATGATTTAATTTATTTTTTCATTGAAAATTTTCTCATTTGAAAAATGTGCACATATGTATTTATATATATTATGATTTTCTATGATTAGAATGAAAATAAAAAAGACATGTTACATTTCCTTTTATATAATAATATTATATATATATATACAAAATTAATTGTGGACTGTTCAAAGAAACTGTTTTATATCAGTACATGTTTGCATTTCAAGCAAATTTTATTGTTTCTCTTTTTTTTGTTCTTGTTTTTTTCTATTATTTTTATTATTTTTTTTTTTGTTTTTGTTTTTTTTTTTTTCACTTTTTTTTGTTATACTAAAAGATTTATTTTTTTTATAAAGCAAAAAAAAAAGGAAAAACATTATTATACATTTAAAAATTACAATATTACAGAAACAAGAACATTTAATATTTGCTCTTTAAACATGTTTTTTATTGTATGGTTTTATTTAAAATAATTTGGTGTGTGCAATGATAACAAATTTTGTTTGTTCATACCTTTATGGTTTGCAAAATAGAAATATCTCATTGTCTATTTCAAGGGTACAATAATTATTAGACAATTTTGTGAGTTATGGGGTAGGGATATATTATTGTAAATCCCGTTGTTTGTCTAGTTTAGCTGATTTTTTATCACTGAAAAGGTTAGCATATTCCTATTTATATTAAACAAATGGCATTGCTTAAAATATTAAAGAAAGAAATGAATAAATGCAAAGATGGCTACCTGATATTTATTATGCATACATACGAAATGGCTAGATCAACCATAGATTGTATGCACACATGTTGATTGATTATAAAATGGAACTTTTCAAAAAAAATGTAATTATATTGATAAAATAAAAACAATAAGTTTAATTAATTTAACTTGTTTATATAAATTTAAAAAGGTATGTGTGTGATAAAACAAAAAATATAAATGTATAATAAAATATAGGATATCCAAAAAAAAAAAAAAAATAGCGAATTGTGAATGGGGAATAAAGCTAGCTAGTATGCATTCGAAAAAATAGTATTTATTCCTTACGTAACTCACTCATTTCAACATTCATTTTTCCATATTTTTCTTCATATACATATACAACAATAGAGCTTTTAGAAATTGCCATTAATATAAAACTCGGGACTGGGTTAGAAACCCAAGGTTGAAATGCGCCAGTTGCTGAACCAGGATTAATAAAATATTTCCCTTCAAAATTATTAATAGAATTTTTGTGTGTGTGCCCACTAATAATTATATCACTATCATATTCTTTTTGCCATTGTAAGAGTGCATTTAAATTACCCCAAGGAATAATTTGATGACCATGAACTAAGGATATTTTAAAGTCGCCAATTTTAATATTTATTTTTTCTGGGAAATCAAAGTTACTATCCATATCTCCTTTAGTTATATGAACAGAGTCAGCAATATTTTTAAGCAATTCTAAATTTTCATTACATCCTACATTTCCTGTACATAATACATGTTTTATTTTGTCAGTCTTCAAAAGTTCTTTAAAACAATCAGGAAGTCCTAAATTTCTCATAGGGGAATGGAAATCTCCAATGACTAAAACAAACTCCCCTATATCTTCTAATTTATCACTCATTTGTTATGTATAAAATAAAAAAAAATGTATCAATAGGTCCATATAATATGTATAATAAAACAAATATATATCACAACGATTTTATAAGCAATACTTATATAAAAGTTTAATTTTTTTTATTAGATCGACTAATTATTTCCAGTCTCTAAGCTACTATTGTTACTCAAATAAATAAATATGTTCATAATGTATGATCTAGCTATTTTTTTTTTTTTTTTTTTTTTTTTTAATTTTTTTTTTTTTCAAATAGCTATTATTATTTACCAATAAAAAAAATGTCGAAGGAAGGAGTAAAAATACACACCTTGGAATTATAATATAATAATTATTCTAAATATATAAAATAAGATATAATATCATTTAATTATATATATCTATACACCTACAGTTTTTTTTCTTTAAAAAAAAATACTAATTTTTGTACGCGTAAGTAAAAAATTAGTTATGCATAAGCATATATGCATATATGTTATATTTAAAAATTTATATGAAGAAAAAAAAATAGAAAAATATTAAAGGGCTTAAACTTGTACACATAAAGTCAAATATTTAAACAATATATTATGCATGTACAAGCATATTTTAAACAAATAGTATTTAATAAGGAAGTAAAGAAAAAATTTGAAAAAATAAAGAATAGCTAAACATTTTTATTTGTTATATATTTATTTTATTTTTTACAAATTCACAATTAACATGAACAAACTATATTTATGTGCCTACTATGGTAAATCACCATATTGAAGGCGGATGACCAATCCCATTATTACATATGTGGTAAGGGGAAATTTTTATAGTTTAAATTTAACTATAATAGGAATGGAAAATATGAATACTTAACAGTGTAAATCAAGGAGTATCTCAAACATTGCACATATTAATATATGACTGCGGCTAAACATAGAGTTTATTAGGATAGGGAAGTGATAGTGTGTTTTAGTAGATTGACATGAATTTGATTGGTGGGTGATAAGGTTAAATGCATTGTGTCGTTAGGCTCATATTCATTAGAAATTAAAAAAGCAGCAATCGGATCTTCTATATATTTATATAATGCTCTTCTAATTGATCTAGCTCCAAAATTGATATCATAAATATTATTTTCATCAGAACAAATATATTTAATTATATTATCATCTATTAATATATTTAATTTTTTTCTTTTTTTAATTCTTTTTTTTAAATCTTCAATCATATTTTCTAAAATTTGTATAATGTCTCTTTTAAGAAATTGACGGAATAATATTTTTTCATCTATTCTATTTAAAAATTCTGGTAAAAATTTTTTTTTTAATTCTTCTTCGATTTCTGGTTGAAGTTCATCATACCATTTATTTGTTTTAATTTTTTCTTCAAAAATATCGAGATCTGTTTGTATTTTATCTTGACTATTATGTGTGTTAGTATTTGTTGTGTCTGGTAGTTCTACTTTATCGTTTTTCTCTTTTTTAATATAATATTTAAAACCAAAATTTGCATAATTTTTATTGTATACCTTGAAATAATCTGTTATAATATCTGAACCAACATTTGTAGTCATAAATATAAAAGTGTTTTTAAATGAAACTTTATTTCCTTTTGAATCTGTTAATATGCCATTATCTAAAATTTGTAGTAGTACATGTAAAACATCACTATGTGCTTTTTCGATTTCATCAAAGAGTATAATTGAAAATGGTTTTTTTTTTACCGCTTCAGTTAATTCACCACCTTCTTTATATCCTACATAACCTGGATAACTACCAAATAATTTACTAACCGAATGTTTATCTATATATTCATTCATATTTATTACAATTATATTATCATCATTAAATAGATATTGTGAAATAACTTGAGCGCATAATGTTTTTCCAACACCAGACGAGCCACATAATAAAAGTGTACCGATTGGTTTATTTGCATCTTTAATATTTGTTATAGCTTTAAATAAATATTTTGATAATATATCTATTACTTTTTCTTGTCCTATTATAATTTTATTTAATTTTTCTTTTAAGTTTTGTATTTTTTCTTCTTCTTTTTTATTTTTTTTAATAAAAGAAATAGATGATTTTTTACTTACTATATTTTCGATCACATCTGATGTCACATATTTCATATGAAGATCATTAGCAAGATAATTCGATTCAACTTGAGATGATACATCTGTCGAATTATTGTTAACTTGATTAGGTTCTAAATTTATAGCATCTGTTTTGTTTATGTCTATTTTTTCTTCTACTTTACCAGGATCAGTCTTAATGTTATTTTCATTTCTTAACTTTTTTGTGATATATCTTTCATATTTTATTTTTTGATACGATCCAGCTTCATCTAAAATATCAATAGCTTTATCCGGGAAATTCAAGGTAGGTAAATAATCATCAGAAAGAAGTATAATAGATTTAAGAGCTTCATTAGTATAATATATATTATGATATTGCTCATATGAATTTTTAATTTTTTTTAACAGTTTATATGTTTCATTACTATTAAGTGGTTTTATATTAACACAATTAAATCTTCTTCTTAATGCTTTATCAGTTTCAATATATTTTGAATATTCTTGAAAAGTTGTTGTACCAATACATTGTAAATTATCTGATGATAAGAATGGTTTCAATATGTTAGATGCATCTAATGATCCTTCTCCACTTCCTGCTCCAACAATTACATGTATTTCATCAATAAATAAAATATTTTTTTTATCTTTACTTATGTTTGCTAATATTTGTTTCATTTTTTCTTCAAACTCTCCTCTATATTTAGTTCCAGCTACAATATTTCCAAGATTCAATTGAAATATTTTACAATTTTTTAAATGATATGGTACTATATTTTTTAATATTAAATATGCAAGTTGTTCAACAATGGCAGTTTTACCAACACCTGTTTCTCCGACTAATAATGGATTTGATTTTTTTTTCCTTCCTAATATTTCTATTATTCTTTTTATTTCATCTTGTCTTCCAAAAAAATTATCGAACCTTTTTTCATAAGCTCGTTGTACTAAATCAACTAAACAATCTTTTGTAATTACAGAAGGGATAAATTTATTATTTTGTGGAAAATTATTATCTTCATTATTTTTGAAATACTTTTCTTGATTTATATATTCGTTACTCATATTGTTTATAATATTATTTGATTGATCAGACATGTTTTTATATTGTTTATCGGGATAATGATTTCCATTTGGATTTCCAATTTCATGTTCATTATTATGTCTTTCATCATTTTGAATTGTATTTTTATTAAATGGTGAATGGATAAGTGTTGAGGTTAAATTATTTTCATCATAATTATTTATTTGCATTTTTAAATCATTTAAATTTATATTAAGTTCATTTAAATATTTTACAAAATCACATTCCTTATTTTCTTGAGCAATATTAATCATAGATATTAATATATCAGTAAGGTTTACAAAAATTTTATTTTTTTTTCTAGCTTCTAAAATAGCGTTTTGAAGAACTAATTTACAATTTTCTGAAAATTTTATTTCCTTATTTGGTTTTGATATCTTTTGGCTATTTCGTTTGGCATTACTATTATTAAATAAAAGGATTTCATCGTTCAGTTTTTTATCGTCTTCTTGTTTTTTTTCATTTTCTTTGTTTTGGCTTGCTACAAGATTAGGGTCTACATTATTATTGTAACTGTTTGATATGTCTGTAACTTTGTCAGAGTCATAATTTGCGTTACTAGTAGAATCAGTATTATTATTAATAACATCATTTGATTCATTGTTTAAATTGTTTAGGATAATATGATTATATTCTTCATCTTTTATTTGTTTGTCATTTATAAACTTATTTTCTTCGTCAGCAGTTTGAATGTTAGATTTGTGTAAATCTATTTGTTCAGATTGATTAGAGTTTTGATCATTTGGTTCTTGTCCTGTTTTTTTTAGATTATTTTTGTCGAGTTCTGTATTAAATTTATTTATAAAATGTTGTAATGATATGTTAAAATATTTAAAGATGTGTTCTATGATATTTGAATCCGTTTTAAGTATTGCAATAAGTAGATGCTTAAGCAAAACCTCATTTTCATTATTATTTTTAGCAACTTCCCTAGCCATAATTAAAGCCTTAATACAATTTTCATCATATTCATCAAAGAGAAATTTATTGGATTTATCATTTTTGCCATTGTATATTTTTATATATTTGTTTCTGTTTACTTTGAATGTTTTGTATTTATTTAAGTTATAAGTATTATTTAGAAAACTGACTTTTTTACTTATTTTTACATTTAGTACAAATCCTAATATCATAAATATGGCAATTAAAATGTGATAATCTTTCATTTTCCATTTTTTTCTCTTAATTTGATTGTCATATAGTTATTAGTCTGTTTATTTTTTTTCAAAAGTAAGTTACACCATAGGTGTTTGGAACTTTTTTTTTATATGGAGCCGTATCTCAATGATTACATAAGTTTTTTTTTTGTTTGTATTTTTTCAAATATTTAGAACATGCGAAGAGATATAATTCTCTCGCCTTATTCTCTTTTCTTTTTTTTTTAGTTACTTTTTGTTTTTTAATTATACATCAATCCCATTTTAGAGATTCATAGTGATTAATTTGGTTAGCTAATAATATGGATATGCATCTTTGCATAAATTCAGTAGCAATTTTACTGAATATATATTATTTATAAATGGTTTCTTATTTTTTAATTAATCAACAATGTATATATACATATATAGGAATATAATATTACATGTGTTTATTATATGTACTATGCACATGGATATTTTTGAAAAATATTTTATATGTCACGAATAAGGATTATTAATAAGTAAAAATAAATAAAATGATAAAGTTACTTTTTTTATTATTTTTTTAAAATTGTCGAATTTGAATTAATGAAATAATTTGGGATCAAACTTTATAAAATGACATAAAAATATTAATGAATAGATGACCTTGAAGTGGTTTTCCAAAAAAAAAAAAAAAAAAAAAAAATATGATTAAATATTATACCTTAAAATGTTTAAGAAAGAGACAGAGAATAAAGCCACATTTCGAATTATCATTTTGCTAACCTTTTATATATATATATATATAATTTAATATTTTCTTTTCTTTATTTCTCTTATTTTTTGGCATATGAAAATGATATTTCTTTTGAATATATAAAATGAAGGGAATACAAGGACTTCATTACGATGTATCTCATTACGTAGTATCACTACGCAGTAAATTTTTATGCCATTTGATAAGGGGTATAAAATGGAATAAATCCAAATTTTATAATGTGTATTTTTATGAAATTCAAAATGGTAAAAGGTAATAATGGGATATAAGTCGGTATAGGGTCGTGTGTGCACTCTCAATTTTTTCTCCTTTCTCTTTTCTTTTTTTTTGCACTTATTTCGGGGAAAGAAATATATGTGGGTATATGTAGGATATTTTTTATAATATATAATGTAAAGGTTTGATTATTTTTGATTTAATTCATTTTTAATATGATTGTTAGATTAGCAATTTTGTGTTTTTCATAATATGGGGAGATAAAATTGAAGGGAAATAATGTAGACAAAGGGAAAATAAATATATGGCAATAAATAAATGACAAACGCATGTGTATATATATGCTAGTCCAATTGACACTGTTAGAAGGACAAAGAGGCATATACTTTATCAAATTAATAATATTTGTAAATTGCAATCTTTGTAAGTTTAAACTGCTTACTAATTAGTAGAACTTTAGTTCCCTGCTTCTTCCATTTTTATTACAATGTATATAGAAAAAAAAAAAGAGGAAATATATTTGGCAAAAGCAATATATGCCTATGGAATAAATTTGAATGTACGGAATCCATTTTTTTTACTAGATAATAATTCAATTTTTTATAGTATAGGCACAAATGGAGTAGTTCATAATATTATAGATAAAAGTCAAAAATTTATTTTGAGTGATGAAAATTGTTATAGTATAATATGTTTAGGTGTAAGTAATGATAAGAAATTATTAGCTTTAGGTGAAATGTCTATTAATAAGCCATTTATATGTATATTTACAAATAGCTATAAATTTATAAAAAAATTAACATTAAATATATCTGATAATGAAAGTAAAATTATGAATATATGTTTTTCTTCAAAAAATAAATATTTATATTGTGTAACTAATGGATTTACAAAAAGTTTATTTTTATGTTATGATTGGTTTGCGGGAAAATTAATTTTTAGTAAAATTTTTCCTTTTTATGAATTTAATGAAAATTGTGAAATTTTTTTGAATAATAAAAATTCTTCTTATATAGGATTAATATCAACTTTTGTAAAAAATGATTTAAATAATGAGATAAATGAAAATCAGTTATTAGATGATGGGAAGGAATTACCAGATGTGGGAATAGACAGATGTATGGGTTCTGGAGAAGTTATACATAATGATAATAATATAAATAAAGCTAGCCATAAATTAGAAAAAAATATATTCCTATATCATTATACAAATGAGGATCTAACAGAAATAAAAATAAAAAATAAAAAACTTGAAAAAGTTAGTAATACCTATATATATTGTTCCTGGATAAATGATGGTATTTTACTACTAATAAATAAAGATAATTATTTAATTTTTTATAATATAAAAAAAAAATTATTAAAAATATATAAGGATCATATAGGAAATAATCAAATATTAAAAGTGGCATGTTTATCAAATGGTTTTATTTTATATGATAATAATTATATATATATTTATGAAGAATCAAATTTCAAAGTTGATAATGATGGATTAAGTTATCAATTAAAATATTACATCCATTTTAATTATAATAATTTATTTAATGAATATTCTTTGCTATCATCTTGTGAAAGATTTATTTATTTTATTGGGCAAGATGGGCATATAAAAAGGTTAGACATTCAAAGAGAGAAAATATGTTCTTCAAGTTTTGACGGGAAAGGGGGTCACCATTTAGGAGGCACTTCAAAAGATGTAATAAAAGATGGAGAAGCAAACAAAAATACGATGGAAAATGTTGAAAATGGACAAAGTGAGACAGTGAATTCGGGAATGATAAAGGAAAATAAAGAAAATTTGGATGGTTTAGTAGAATATAATACAAAAGATGAAGGAAGAAATATCGAGACAGTATTGAACAATATAAGCTTAGCAAAAATAAATGATTTTGATGTATGTATTAAATGCCCATTAATAATTTTATGCTATAATGATAATACAATAAAAATAATAAATTATAAAAAAAAGAAATTAGTAATTTCAAATTCATTTAATAATGAGCCATTAAAATTGTCTATTCATTGTTCAGGTCATTTATTGTTAGTTTCTTTTACAGATAGATTAAGATTATTTCATATATTATATAATAAATTAAAAATAAAAAAAGAATGGTTTTTAAAGAATTGCTCATGTTGTAGATTTTCAAATGGTGGAAACTTAATGGCTGTTTCAAAAATTTCTACAATTTATATTTATAAAACTTATACATATGATATTTTATTTGTTTTTAAATCACATGTTAATTATATTACAGACATAATTTGGAGTTACAATGATTTTACAATATTTTCAATCGGAAAAGATGGATATCTATTTGAGTATTCTTTATATAATAATGGAAATAAAAATATAGAAATAATGCATAAAGATAAACAATTTATTAGTATAGATTTAGAAACTATAGACAGTTCAGAAAATGTAAGTGATTTAAATAATCGAGTAGATAATTACAATGATGGTGAAAAAATAAAATATGATAGTGAATATAAAAATAATAAAAATTTAAATACAAGTAATGTTAGATCTATTTATTTATCTTGTAATGATAAGACTATTAAACAATTATGTGATTCAAAAATAGAATGTGTTTTAGAATCTGAATTTGAAATTAATAAAATATTATTATATAAAAATATTTTTTTAATTTGTTCATATTATAATGGATTTTTTTCACGAATACGATTTTATGCTTTACCATTATGTGGCATTTATTTAGAAATTCCATGTCATATTTCTAATTGTGTAAATTTAAAATTAGATTATAATAAAGAACTATTATTTAGTTGTTCAAAAACTGGGGAAGTATATATTTTTTCAATCGAAAAAATAAAAAAATGTATATTGTTTCCTCGAAATTTAGCTTCAATTAGTAATACAGCTTCTGAAAAGGTTAAACAAATAAATGGACAAGATATCAAAAGATGTGACGAAAAAAAAGTAGATGAAGAAAACCAAAACGAAAATGATAATGAAAATGATGGAAATATATGTACAAATTTTAGTAAGAGTGAAAAAAGTATGGAAGATAATGATAAGTTAGAAGGACGGTCAGAAAAAATGAGCATATCCGATTTAGCAAAAGATAAAGATACAAATTATAATCATACCAAAATTATTATTATAGAAGATAATGATAAAATGTTAAATAATAATGGGGAAGACAAAAATGAAGAATCTCAAGATATAAATAGTGATGATACTTTAGAGGGAAATAGAGAAATAAATTACAGTTTTGCAATATATGACCTGAATAATAAAAGTAAATATATATTAGATGATGTTGAAAAAGAGAGTAATGATATTTTGATAGACTTTTGTTATGTAGAAAAAAAAAATAATGAATTATTAGATCTAGAAAAAAAGATAACAAACTTAAAAAATCAAATGGAACTTGAAATGAAAAATAAAGAATCTATTTATAAAAATATGATAAAGAAATTAAAAAAAGAAAAAGATTTAGAATTAAAAAACTTAATGAAAATAAATAAAAATATAATTAAAGAAAAAGAGAAAATGGAAAATAAGTGTAAAGAATCATTATTCGAATTAGAGGAAAAACATATATATTTTGTAAACCAACTAAATTCACAATTTTATTTAACTAATAAAATATGTGAAGAAAAGTTTTTAAAAATTGAAGAAGAATTTGATTTATATAAAAAAAATACAACTTTAGAATTTTTAGAATTAAAAAAAGAACATGAAATAAAAATGGATTTACTAATGCAAGAAAAAAATGATGAAATACAAAAAAAAGACGATTGTCTAAAAAAAAGTGAAGAAAAATATGAGCAAATGAAAAAAGAAAAAGATCAATATATCAAAGAAATAGAAGATGATGTAGATGAAGAAATTCTTTTATTAACTAAAAAATATGAAGAAGAAATTGATAATCTAAAAAAAGATAAGTTTGATTTATTAGGAAAATTTAAGTTACATGAATATATAGAAGGTGAACTTAATGAGGGTATCAATCTTGAAAAGGATAATTTTGTAAAAAAATGTATAATGATAAAGCGAATGGAAGAGGTAAATATTTATTATGAACTGTGCATGTATTTTATGTCATTTTCATTCTTTTCATTTATATGGTGTGTCAATTAAACTGACAGGATAGGACTACTACAGCCAAAGAACAACTTACATATGTATGGCTACATATGCATACTATATTGAAACATAATAAACATGTGTTTGTGCATATTTTGACAATTTTTCTACTTAGAACATTGAAAGCCTAAAGCTTGATATAAAGAACCTGAACGATAACATAAAATTGAAAGATACAGAAATCGATGGTAAAAACAAAGAGATTGATAATTTAAAGAAAAAAAATAAAGAATTTGAAAAATTGAAAATAGTTTTATTTCAAAAAATAAAAGACTTGGAATCAACGTTATCACCAAAAGATTCAGAAATAAAAGTGATGAGAGATAAGATCGATGAAATGTCAAAATGTTTTGAAAATAATCATAAAAAAACTATTAATTTACAAATAGAAATAAATGAACATAAAATGAAAATAAAATCATTACATGATGACGTATTAAATTATAATAAAAAAATTGGGAATTATGAAAAAATTTTAAAAAATTTACAAGACCATATCAAAGAATGCTACTTACATTTACATGATAAAAAAATATTTAATTCATCCTTTTTAAATCTTTACAATAAATTTCACAAAATTAACGATGTTCATAATTATGATACGAAAAATGTTTTTTCAGAGTATATTAGACAAAAGGAATATTTAGAAAATATGATACAAGTATTAAAAGATAAATTGGAAAAGGAAACGGAAGCTTATAGAATAGAAAAAATTAAAATGATGAATGAAAATTCGTTATTACTAAAAGAAATAAATGATTTAAAAATGGATTTAAACTTTTTAAAATCCGAATTTCATGATGCAAAACTTAAAAACAGAAAAAATCGTTTTTAAAAATATAAAAAACATTATAAAAAAGAGAAAATTTTTATTATCCACGAAAATATGGTATACACCTGTGTGTGCATTTTTTTTTAGCTAGCCAGCTAGCGCTAGTACATATAAAAATAAATGGTTGTACATATTTCATGAATACACAAAACAAATGAATAGACAATGCATATATGTGTGACATTAAAAAATAGCATATATTCTTATCTCTTGATATGTATATATATGGGGAATTCCCATTTCGTATTATTTCATAACTTATCTGATCAATAATAGGCAAAATTATTGCCGAATGGCAATTTAATATAATATTTAGAACAGAATAATTGCAATATTTTGTAAGAGAGCGATTTGCATTTTAAATGATATTCTACAAAAAAAAAATAATTAAGACAAAATAAGAATTCTTTTTAATGTCGTGCTTTACTGGTCTTCTGCCTCATTAATAACCTTTGAACAAAGTGGGGTTAATTTATAATTTTTTTGTAAAATTAAATTTTTTAAATTTGAAAAGTCTTCCTTCATTTTTAATTCTTTAAAAGCTAAAAGAACAAAACTAAGGGTATTGATATTTATGGTAAGTGATGGATCTTTTTCTTGTAAAGCAATTAATTCAGTATAGAGTGAAATAATAACGTCATATTTTTTTGCATTTACACAAGCAACCATAGCATTGTTATATAAGAATAATAGATCTTTTCCAACAACTCCTATTAGTTTGGCTATTCTTAATACATATATAGAATAACTATAAATACCACAATTTTTAAAAGAATTAAGTGTATATACAAATGGTAATATATTTTTTTTATTTAACATTTTTTTCATTTGCATTTCTTTAAATAATTTAAAGGCTTTTTCATAATCATCAATATTATTATAGACATTTAGCATAATTTGATAAGAAACTGAATTATGTGTTAATAATAATTCATCATATTCATTATTCCATATATTTTCAATAATATTAATTTTATTACTTAAGCTTAATGATTTTAAAATATTATTTAAAATATTTACATTTAAATATTTTTTAAAATTTGGATCATCTTTTATTTTATTATAATAATCTAATGCTTTTTCATAATTTCCATTTTTTCCTAATAGATCAAATATGTTTTCAAAAATAAAAGTAGAAGGTATATATTTTGTACTATTTAATAATTCTTCAAAATATTTTATTCCCTGTTCATGTAAATTTGATATATTACAGGCAAAAATAACATTAGCATATTCACTATATTGTATTTTATTATTATTATTTTCAACATTTTTAATTTTTTCAGTTAATTCTTTAAATTGAGCATTATAATAATTAGGGGTATCTTCTCCATTTTTTGGATTAACTTGTGCAAATGTGTCTTCCCATCTATTTGATTTTTCTTTATCGTGCCGGGAATTTAATTCTTTTAAATTTTCAACAAATGGATCATTTCTTAATTTTTCTAAAAATTCAATTGCTTTATGTCCATCGCCAACCTTTGAAAAACAACTTATCATAATTGAATAAATTTCATAATTTGGTCTAATATTATCTGATTCAGTCATTTCATCAAATAATATTTCTGCATATTCTGCTAAATGATATTTATCACATAATGTTAAAATAAGTTTATAGGATATTAGATCTGGTTTTATATTTTTCTTTTTCATTATTTCAAATAATTCGATAATTGAAGTCAAACATCCTTTTTTTTCTACTGCTGATAATGCTGCATTAAAAGCGAGGGTAGTTGTGTTTACATCACTGCTTGATGATATAAGACTCATAACTTTTACCCAATCCATGTTTAAAGGAATTAGACTTTGTTCAATTTCTTTTTCCGAATGTTTTTTTTTTAAAATACTGTCATCATTTTGGTTATTACCCTCTTTTTCATCATTTGCATATGTTCTGTAATTATATTGCTTCCCTTTTGTATTTACCCTTTTTGTGTTGTTAAATAGGGTGACTATTTTTTTTCTTTTTGTCTTCAAATTTTCTAAAGTATTTATATTTACTATAGCATTATGGATGGGGCTTAAAAATAGAGCATCATTGTTTTTGCTTGGTCCCAAATTAACACATAAACATGTTGTTTTTAATATAAAAAATATGTAATACAAATGATTTAATCTCATTTATATAAAATAAAGTTCAATTTTTTTGGATATACAAAATGAATTATGCTATGTTCATACGCCATTTAGTTTGGTATATATTTTATTACATTTTTTAAAATGAAATACCCAACACATGTCAAGTTAGCTACATATTTGATAAGTTTTCAAAGCGAATTAGCCGATTATAAATTGTTTAATTTTTCATTATTCATTCTGCAAGTATATATATTTTTTTTTTTAATTTTTTTATACACTTAAAAATAATATTTTATTAAAATATTTGTTGTACAATTGTAGAGCTAGTATTATTTACAAAAATCGAAGCTAAAAATATAAGGTTAAGGAAAATGATTATTATATGAGTATATAATTATGTGTGCAGGCAAATATTATTTTTTGTTCATAATAAAAAAAAGAATGGATAAATATTTAAAAATATTTTTTAAACTAAAGGAAGTGACATATTTTTAGTTGGGCCTTTATTTATTAATTAATTATACAAACCTTTTAAAGGTGAATGAAATGATATATTTTGCCTGTTAGGCATGATAATATATTCTTAATAATAATGCTTTGCCAATGTTAGGAGTTGTTTCCCTCATAAATTATGAACAGTTCATAATATTATGAGAAACATTATATAAAACGAAAAAAAAAAAAAGATGGATCATGCATAACATAGTTTCCTCTTCATATTGTGTCATAAAAAAAAATAATAATAAATCATCGAATACAAACAAATTAAAAAATCGAATGTAATCACATTAAAAAATTAAATACAAACAAATTATAAAAAATGGAGCTGAATAAGACACTAAGTATTAGTTAAATACATAGATCGTATATGGAGATTTATGAAATAATAGTGTTTGTTGAATTATTTCTCTTATAGGACCAATTGTTATGTACTATCCATTTATAATTTATTCAGATATACCTGCCGATGTAAATAATGTAGTATGTAATTAATGTATAGGATTGAACTATTTTATAAGTCATACATTTTATTTTTCTTAACAAATTAAATTGTGAATTTTTGAAGAGCACTATTTATTGAATGATCAGAGAAACTATAAGCCTACGCATTTTTTAATGCAGCTTTTGCAATATCAATTCTGTTAGGACAAATAGAATCAACTTTCATATTAATGTAGTATAGCATATCATTATAATCATCTTGATCTTCAGATCCCCAATATATCATAACTTTTTTTCCATTTTTATGTAACAATTTTATAAATTCTTCTGTAATTATATCAACTGGTTTATCATCGCATTTTATAAAAAGTGATTGTTTTTTTAATCTAAATGAAAAATGAGCCCATTTAGCATTATAATAATCTAAAGTTCGTAAAATATCAGTAACATTTGGCAATGGTTCATCATCGGAAAATAATAAAGCTATTGGTATATTTAATCGGTTATTTGATACAGGTCCTATTTGATCTATTGGTGGTTTATTAAATTTTGGATAATCTCTAAAATTATTATATGTATCATTAAATTCGGATTCATCACCTTGTAATATCCAACTAAAGGAACTAATTTTTATTTTATAATCTTTATAATTTTCTAATATATCTAGTACATATTCACCTAATTTTTCTTTTGTTCCTTTTAATTCGATATCATAAGATAGATCTTTTTTATATAGATTTAAAACATCAATCAATAATGGAGGATAATAAAATTTCGATAAAAATTTAAAAAATAATATTTTTGTTCTTAGATCATAATTTTTTTCTTGAATATGTTGAATATATAAATCTTTACAATAATTGCAAGTTATATTTGAAATAAATTCTTCTTCTGTCATATTGTCATGTATTTTTTCTGTATTATAATGGGTACTCTTAACATTTTGAAATATACTAGCCAAGTTATTTTCTTCTTTATCGTTTGTATAATTTTTTAAAAAATCTTCTTTAAATAAATGTTCAATTTGATCAATTTCTTGCATATTTTTATGAACCCGACGAGATTGATGATATTTTTTTCTTTTTTGTGATTTAATATTTTCTTCTAGATTAAAAAATTTAATTTGATCTTTATTATTAGTTTCAACTTTTTGTTCAAATAAATTATCCTTTGCTACTAACCAAGTTTCTTTAAAATGGCATGCTTGTATTTCATCAGCTGTCATATCTTCAATATGCATATTTTCATCATTATCACTACATGAAAGTGTATCATATACACGTCCATCATCAGTTCCATGAATAATAATTACTTTATTATCCTTAGTAAGCCAAACATCTAATTCAACACCATCTATTCCGCTATCCCTAGCATATTTGAATGAATAAAGTGAATTCTCAGGATATATAGAGGTCCCACCAGCAGTGCTGGTTCCTGAGCCTCTATGGCCTACAATTGCAGTTTTAACGCGTCCCATATATTGTTGATTTGTACATATTATAATAAATATGAGGAATATATTATATATTTTCATTTATTGGTTCTGTCCGTGTAAATTTATTTATGATTAGGAGAAAAAAAAAATATATATATATCTATATAAAATCTAATTAAGAAAAAAAAAAAAAAAAATTTAATCGTACGTAATAGAACAAATACTAAAAACAATAATAGTTCTATAAAAAATATAGGAATTATTATTTTTAATTTCTAAACAATGTAAAATAAATAAACTAAGAGAAAAAAAAAAATATAAAATAATTAGGTATTATATAAATAAAATAAACTGTATTATATGGTTAGAAAAGGGGTGCAATAATTAATATGGATTATGAGTAAAATCTTTTATGGATAATTTTCCAAAAAAAACAATGAAAGTAAAAAAAATATTTTTTATATATTTATATGTTACATATTATACTTTTTTTATACATTATTCTACTATATTATATATTCTAGTTATATATTATGATTGCTTATTGCTTTATTTTTTTAAACATATTTTTTATATTTTTTAAACATATTTTTTATATTTTTTTAAACATATTTTTTATATTTTTTTAAACATATTTTTTAATATTATTTAATATATTTTTAATATATTTTTATATGTTTTCACAAAATTAACAAAAAACAAAAGAATAAAAAAGTATGCTAATAATAGGTCCTCCTAAGGCATCACTAAAAAAAAAATAAAAAAAAAAAAAAAAGCTCATCCGGTAATATTATTTAAAGTATAGTATAGTCTTTAATATGCTTAGGTTAATGGCTTCATTTTTATAAATAATTGAAACGGCATAATATTGAGCATTGAAAAATATATAATGCATATAACTAATTATATATATGCCTTTTACGATCACACGAAAGCAATTACACTGTGCATGCACATAAAGTAAATAAAAGAAATGTAATATATAATATATTATTCATTCTTTAACTATCATGAAATAGTATATTATTATTTTTTTATTATTTTACAAACATTCATGGAAAATAAAGGTATATTGAAAAATGTTTAGTGGTTTTCAATTAATTAGAAATACTTTTGCATATATATTATATTAACATTATGAGCTACAATTATTTTTTTAAATATTTTTAATTAATATTCACGAATGAGAAATGCAAAATAAAATAGGATATCATAATTAGGAATACTATTTTTTTTATATATTTTATGTACTTATGAAATTTTCAAAAAAAAAAAAAGGCATTCTTTAATACAAGTCCTAGTATAATCGCAAATTAAATTGCACACAAAATGTGCTTCTCTCTATATATAGATTATCCTCATTTGTTTTCCATGCACTTGAGAATTATTTACATAATAATGTGTATTAAAAATGGTTTTATTTTTATAAGCACATTATGTGTATTAAAAATGGTTTTATTTTTATAAACACATATGTATTACTCGTGCTAAAAATGGGATTTCATAATTTTATATTATAAACATTTTTATGCACATTTTTTAATATGATAAACGTTTTAAGAAGTTAAAAAATGGCAGTAGTACAAAAATAAGGAAAATTTTCATTCTATTTTTTTTTTTTTTAAAATAAATTATTTACACAAGACATAATTTTTATAATGAAATATAATACGGAAATAAAAAATCAATGAATAAAAATATGTGAAAATAATTTGTGTATTGTCATACTTTAATGTATGGACATATATATGTAGAATAATATTTATACTTGTAGTTTATAAAATAAAAAAATGAGTAATATAGTTTTATATTATTGGCTAATTTTAGTTTGGCAATTTATTTGCTTATACATTATTAGTAAGCAATATGCATTAGTGTAAAGCATGGTGGTATGTTTTAGTTTTGGGCAGATCTGATTTTTTTATACTCCTCCATTTTAATCCGTTTTTCATTTATATATTCTTGTCGTTCATGTTGTCGATTCCAATATCCTTTTTCTTTCCACCAAATAATAAGATCTTTAAAACTTCTTTCAACTTTTGTCCATAATTTAAATGATTTATGATTTACATATATAGAGTCTTGAAGAAAAATAAGATCTGCTTGTTTGTCTTGATGTTTATTATATGTTGAATAATTTTTTTGATGATGATGTGGTGGTATAACCATTAATGTAAAACGCAAAGGATTAATGTCTTGCATATTCTTATCATCATTGTTATTGTCTTGTTCTTTTTTATTAGTTAAATATATTGGAGGTATTAAAGCCCATACAATATTATCTGGTTTTTGAAAACTTTCTTGAGACAATTCTTTTCGTATTTGTTCCATAGTTTTTTTTCTTTTACATTTTGGATGATTATATAATTCTAAGAGATTTTTTTTTAAATTATTACAAAATAATGAAACAATATTTTCCATTGATTTATATTGTTCATTATTAATGATGAATATTTGTTGTATCTGTTGTGATGCTTTATTTATGTTTATATTATTTGGATGTATATTTTTTTCATATATAGTAAACTTAGCTATAATAAATGGTTGATCACATGTTTTAATTATTACATATAATTTATTTATTTCATTTGATGGATAAATAATAGATTCACCGATTGAAATAGTTGGTTGTTTTAAGTAAGTATGAACTTCATGGTATGTCCATATTTTAAAAATAGGATTTGTTGAATATTTTTTATTTTGATAATATTTATTTTTATTTTTAATTCTCATTTTATATCCTCCATCCATTTGTTCATCTCCTTCATCTTCATCAAAATCGTCTATATCTTCATTGTCATTTAATTTTTTAAAATGATTTTCAATAAAATGATTATTACTATTATAATCTAGATCAAATTCTGTTAATGGTGATAAGATATCAGAGTGAATGGGTTCTACTAGATTAGTTAGAAATTGTTGTTTTTTTATTTTTTTTTTATTTTCATCTGTTACAACAATTTGAAAATTAGTTTCAAAGGTATTATATAAATTATATTTAACTGATGCTATTCTTCCTTTAATTATTTCACCAATGATTGACTGATTAATAAATTCATCATCTTTTAATTTTACACGATTATATTTATTATTATAATTTTTATCACTTAAACTTTCTGTATTTGAATTTATATAATTCATTTTATCTACATAATAATTTTTTAATTGTTTTAAAAAATCACGAGAATCACTAATGTAACCTTTTATATTATATGGCAATATTGTTACGTTAATTATTCCATTATGTTTATTGATAAAATTCATTTTACATACAACTTCTGATCCTACCATTAGATTTTCTTTTTTTTCATTAATTATTAAGTAGAACAATTCTTCTTCTCTTTTTTTTTCATATTGACATCTATAATCTTTATATGGGTGTAGTAATTCATTTTTTATAAATTTTAAGTATGGATAAATAAATATATTTGTATTGTTACTATTTATTTGATTTTTTTTTTCGAAATAATATTTCTTTGAATATTCTTTAATTTCAATATTATTTATGATTTTTTTTTTGTCTATAATATAGTTCACGATATCATATAAGTTTGTATCTTTTAAAAAGTTATTTTTTTTATTTTCAACACTATTTACAAATAAATCAAGAATAACATCATGATAGTTAAGTGGGTGTATACGAGTATTATCTAATGCTTCTACATATTCGTTGCCACTTCCGATAATACGGATAAAAGATGCACAATTTAGATAAACACAATTTCCAATTAAATTTTTATTTGAAGATAATGTTAGTAAATCTTCTCTTGTATTTAAATTTTTATTATGTAACAATTTCATTAGTTCTTCCTTTTTTCGTAATCCTAAACCTGATATATAACTTAGTGTATTACCAAAATGTTGTTTTTTTTTTTTTACAAAATTAATATCACATCCTGTTTTATTTACAATATCTAAAATGATTCTATAAAAAACGTGTTCTAATTTGTATCCACAGATGTACTTTTGTAAATCATGAAGACAGATGTTAAACATATTTTTGTTTTCTTCTTCAAATAAGGATAAAACTGCATCTAATGGATTTTGAACGTATCTACATAAGGATAAACATAGAAGAGCTTCTCTAGAATATTTTGTTGTTAAGTCTGTGCTATATTTTAAATTATTTGTAATAATAAATGGTATATATAAATTTTCAGCAATTACAACATATTTTGTATTAGCCAATAAGGAAGTATTATAAGGAATAGAGGAAGTAAATTGATTTTTTTCATCCGTTTTTTCTGAATTATTTTTATTATTATTTAAAATATTTTGAATGTATGAAAATATCATATAAGATGGTATATCTCTAATTCCAACACATATAATATCAGGTTTAATTTTTTTTAAAAATGATAAGAAGATATTAATATCGTTAGCTATTTGTTCTTGTTCTATAATAGTTTTTTCTTTTTTTACTATATCTATATATATATTATCTAAATAGATATATTCGATAATATCACCATATATATCACATGCTACAATGTGTAATCTTATTCCAAAATTAATTGGCTCACATATTATAGATACTACTTCATATACATTATGATTTTTTTTAATATTATTTATGATAGCTCTTTTTTTTTTTTTTTCATCAATTTTATTAGATATATAACTTTTTTCGGATTTATCTGAATAATTGTCATAAGTTAGATAATGTTTTTTTTCAATATCATCATGTTCTTTTTTATGAATTTTGTCTTTTTTTTTTTTATTAAGATTTTTATCTTCTTTATATGAATTATTATCTGATGAATAACTTGAATCAAATAGATCTGGTTTATCTTTTAAACTATTTTTATTTGAACTTTTTTTATTATTTTCATCATCTTTATTTTTAATTTTTCCTTTTTTCTTATTTCCTTTATCATTAGTACTACTATATGAATCGTCGGAGTAGTATTTTTTTTTATTACTTTTTTTTATTTTATGTTTTTTTTTTGAAATACTTTCATCAGTATAACTTCTGTATGAGCCGTCACTTTTTTTGTAATCTGAGGAATAGTTATCTAATCCATATTCTGAAGAATCATTTAGAATGTCTTTATTACTTTTTTTTTTATTAATTTTATCTTTTTTTTTTTTTTTATCCTTAAAAATGTCAATTGGTTGAACATTTAAAGTTAAGTAAAAAGATTGATGCATATATGCCATGAGCCAATTTTGGGCATTTGCTAGTAGTAGGTTCTCTAAATTTTTTTTAAATAATGGCAATAATTCGATACATAAAAAATTGTTTAGGATTTTTTTTTGAATATAAACAAAAACATTATTATTTTCCATATCATTATAACAATAAGCATAAGATAATTGTTTTAGTATATTATTAATCCAATCATTATCTAAATTTTCTGCTTTTATTAATTTATTTCTTTCATTATCAAAATATGATTTTACATCTAATTCTCTTTTATATTTTGATGGATTATTACTATTTTGAAATATAAATATTTTTTTTTTTTTTTTTTTTTTCAATTGTTCTCTTTCATTAAAGTTTTCATTTTTCCATGGGACATCTTCATTTGGTAAAATTGGATGAATGATTAGATTAAGAAGTTTATTATCTTTATTTTTTAAAATTTCTAAATAAATATGTTTATATTTATGTAAATTATAATATTTTTCTAATTCTATTTTTTTGGTTTCTATACCTATTTCACTTTCATCTAACTTTGTATTAAAATAATCAACATTGTAATTGTGGACATAGCATGGATCATGACTATTTAAAAGGTTGTCACTTTTATCTATGCCATTATTTGTGTCAACATTTTTTTTGTCGATATTTTCTTCGCCATTTTCTTTAACTTTAACGTCCCAGTTTGATTCCCGAGTTGTATTTTTTCTTCCTGAATCATTTGGATTCGATTGAAGGTTGTTCATAAAATGTTTTTCATCTATATGATTAAGTAATAGATGTGCAGGGAATCTAAATAATCTATATGACAAATAGTCAGGGTTACTTGTGTCTATGTGTGCTTCACCTTCTGGTGTACTAACTGTTGTTATAGATGCATATTTCAAAAAATAGAATCGAAAAATATATTTTATACAAGGATGAGATGCTAACAATTTTGAATAATAGCAAATAAGAGTTTTATAAATATCTTTATTAGCAACATCTCTTGAAAAAAATGATTTACACCATTCATCAATTTGAAACTCGATATTTAAATTATTTCCATATATTTCAGGTACATTAGTTACTATATTTTTTATTTTAGAACAATCATATTTAAAATAGTTTTCATCTTTATCTAAATTATATTTATAATCATGCCGTTTTTTATCGTATCTTCTTCCTCGATTGTCATATGAAAATGTATCATCATATTCATTATCAATATTTAATGAATATATTTTTTCATTTTTTATTAGATCAAAAATATATGAAATATTTTCATAAAATTCATCTGTTGTAAGAAGATATTTATCCCATATATTGAATTTATTTTTTTTTACAAAATTAAGAAATTGTAATCCAGGTATATTTTGTTCAATATAATCAATTTTTTGTATATTACTTTGATCATTTTTATTTTTCAATTTATCATTTTCTTTTTTTTCTTCTATTAAATCTTCACCAAATAAATCATCCTTCAAATATTTGTCGTCTTTATCAGAAGTGTTAGTAACATCTTGTTCTTTTTCATTTTCTATGCATAACACATTAGTATCATCGAGCCCGAAATTGAAATTATTATTATCTGTTTGATTTTGAATATTTGTACAAAAATTGATAAGATTATTTTTTAAATAATAATAATATATATTAATATCTTCATAATATATTTCATTATATTTATCTAATAGTATAAAAATGTTTGGATTAACTTTATTATTTTGGGTAGCTAATAATTTCAATTTATTTTTTAGCTTACTAATTTTGATATAAAGTTTATACCATATTTTATCTAATTCAAATATATCCCATAAAATATTTAAATTAAATGGTGGAAATATTAAAAAAGATTTATGAAAAAATATAAAAGGTATTTCATTTTTATATTCTATTAATAATTTTAATGTTAATATACATTTTTTTATTAAAAATTGATCAGACAAAAAATCACTAGGATTTATATCTTGATAAACATTATCATATGTTTCTTCAATAATTTTTTCAAAATTTTTTAAAGTAAAATAGTATGGATATTTTTCTTTTAATTTATTTATAATCCATTTAGATTCTATTAATAATAATTTTTTTGTTAATTTTTTTTTTCGATTTTCATAATTAAAATAATATCTTTCTGGGATGTCAGAATATCTAATTAGGTTGTCTTTTTTTGTTAGTAATTCTTTAAGTGCTTCATCTGGTTCTACAATTTTTTTCCATTTATTTGATGCAAGATCTAGATTTGTTATTTTTCCTTTCTTTTTTTGTTTATTACTTTTTTTTTTCTTTTTTTTTTTATCACTTTTTTCTTGACCAATATCTTCATCGAACAAATTTCCATCATCATTTATGCTTACAATAGCATTACTTTCATTTAATATAGATGATTTTTTATTTTTATTTTTTTTTTCATGAATACTTGTACTGTCATCGTCATCATCATCAACCTGATCTTCGTCGTCATAATAATTATATTCTTCATATTCATCATTACCTTCTCCACAAATATTATCATATTCTTTTTCATATAACTCATCACTTTCATTTTGTTCACTACTTAAATCATTAGTATAATTATCATCAACACTTGTTGTTTCACTGCTACTGCTTGTTTCAGTTTGTATTTCATCACTTTGATCTTCACTAACTTTTTCTAAAACTCCATCTTCATTTTCTAACTCATCAATTTCGTCATCTTTAACATCATAATCAGAATCATCATCCATTCCCACTTTTTTTAAATTTTCATGTATATCATCAAGAAGTGTATTTATTTTTTTTTTTTTTTTTTTTTTTTTCTTAAATTTTATATCATTATTTTCATCAGATATTTGATTTTTTGAGAATAAGTCACTTCCTTCGTCTTCCTCTTCTTCTTCTTCTTCATCTTCCTCATTTTCATATTCATATTTTTTTTTTTTTTTAACTGGTGAAACATTAATTATGTCAAGAACAGTATTTACATCTCCAAATGTTTGTCTAATCATTTCATGAATATAAGAATCTGCTTTTCCAATATGTTCTGAATTATTTTGATAGCCATCTATTATTTCTTCACCTGCATTATCAGATTGTTGATTTTGTTCTGTATCAAATATATTATCATCGTAATTAAATAAATTATTTTTAAAATCATTTTTTTGTTTTTTTAAATTACTTTCACTATCATCAATAAAATAGCTTTTATGTTTTAATTGATCTATTTGATTTTCATTTATATTATTTTTATTTTCTTTATAAAATGAATCATCATTTAAAGTTTTATCACTTCTATCATTGTATAGGTTACTAGCATTATCATCATATTCATCATTGGATTCGATATCTTTTATTTTTTTTAATCGTCTATGTTTTGTATCTTTTTCATTTCTTGCAACTTTGATACCTGTATTTTCTGCAATCAATTCTAGATCTTCTTCATCTAAACTTTTATTTTCAAAATAATCATATTTTTTTTTTTTTTTTTTTTTTCTTCTTTTTTTTTTTCCTTCCTCTTCTTCATCTTCTTCTTCATCACTATCAACAATAAATCCTTTCATCTCATCATCTTCTCCATCTTCTTCTTCTTCTTCATCTTCGTCCTCTTCTTCATCTTCTTCCTCTTCATCTTCTTCTTCTTCTTCCTCCTCTTCTTCCTCTTCCTCCTCTTCCTCATCTTCTTCTTCTTCCTCCATTTTCCTTTTATTTGACTTTTTTAGCGTACTCTTTTTTTGTTGATTTTCATTTTTATCACTTACCACTTCATCATCATCATCATCATTTTCATCTATAATTTTTTTGCTTCTTTTGTTTTTAATTATTAGATCGTCGTCATCGTGGCTATCCTGATCATTTTTATCGTTTGTCACATTTTCAGCATTATCTTCCTCTTCTTCTGTTCCTTGTAACTTTTGTTTAAATCTTTTTAATCCTCTAAATAAGAATCCTTCATTTTTTCTCTTCGAATTTTGATTATTTGCAGGCTCGTCATTTTGGTCATCATCCTTTTTATTTTGATTATCTAAACCCATTGTTATTGTTTTTCTTCATTACTTTGAATATATATAACTTTTGGAGCTCGAGGAAGTTTTAAAAATATCTGCACAAAATGGGCCTATACATAAGTGTTTGTTATAAATATATGAATAATATATACTAGTGTTTATTTGATCATTCCTGTGATTTATTTATTTTTTTTTGTGTTTTTTATTTTTTAATTTGTTTTCTTCTCCTTTTTGGGGGATGGTGGAGAAGCAGCATATAAAAAGTTTAGTAAAAATTGTATATATTATAATTATAAAAAAAATGAAAATAAAAAAATGTTCAAAATTAAAAAGCAATGTGTTTTTTTTTTATTAAATTTTATTTAATTATAAAAAAATAAGGTTTGAAAAAAAAAAAAAAAAGTAATACAGGTTTTCATTCTACTTTTTTTATTTATATATACACGTCGATTTTTTTGAAATACATATATAGTTTGGTAGATTTATTGATTATGTAAATTAAAAGGGAATTAAGCCATCAAAAGGGTTTACTAATATGTATGCATATATTTATATTTTTTTGTATTAGGCAATATTTTGGAAAATACAAAATATATGTATCAATGTAGTTATTTACTTTTAGCTGACAATTTTGTACATAATTTACATTTTTACTTATTTATCTTATTATATATTCCTTCAAATAATGAACTTACTACATTGTTATTAGAGTTACATAATGTAATATGCATGTGTACATATGTAATAAGATTAATAGAGAAATGGATTTCATTTTTATGAAAATATTATAAGCCTTTTTTTTTTTTTGTTTATCTTTTATATACATTGTATTACACAAGTTTTGTATTTAAAAAAATTTTTTATTCTATCTTTATATTTTTTTTATTCTGTTTAGTTAAAGATCAAATGGGATTTTTATTTTACTTAACTTGATAAACATACCAATGTCTCTGTATATTTTATGATAAGCCATTTATACTTCGGGTAGATAAAAGTAAAAATGATGAGGCTAGATAAATATAAAATATAAACTTTATTTTTCATAGAGGGTATATATGTTTTTGTTTATTATCCCTTAACACTTAGTATATGTATCTATATACATAGATAAGAATAGAGGATTTGTAAAAAAAAAAAAAATATTTTTTTTTGTGAATGTAAAAAAAAAAAATGGAGTATAGAGAAAATGATTGGGATGAAAGACAAAAACGTTTGGAAAAAATAATAAAAAAAGAATTTTATTCTAACGAAGATGTAGTAGAATATTGTGAGGATATAACTAAAGGTGGTGTTATATCTAAAAATAATTGTGGATCTGATAAATGTTGTAACTGTTTTAAGTGTGAGTATATTATATTAGTTATTAATGAATATATTAAAAAGGATTGTATATTAGATAATTATGTTGAAGCTTATAAATATTTATATGAAAATATTGAAAAATTTAAAAATAAAATATTAAATAAATTTGACATTGATGATATTGTTTGGAAAGAGATTTATCAAGTGTCTGAAAATGGGAAAGAAAATAACCAACCAAACTGTAATTATGCACAGAAAAATGTACAAAGCAATGTAAGCAAAAACTATATTGAACAGAATAGGACCAATAATAGTGGTAATACTAAAGATGCAAGTTACAAAAGTGAAAGCAAATACATGTTTAGTTTAAATTTTAAGGGGGAACAAGAAAACGATGAAGAACGTAATTCTATTGAAATGGAAGTATATACTATATCTGTCATTTTAAAAATAAAAAGCAAACTTTTAAACTCCTCACCAATGTTAAAACAAATTATAAACACATTACCATACTATGATGATAATTATTATTATATAAATAACAGAGTAGGAATTATTGAAAAAATTAAAAAACAAATTTACGACTATTGTTGTAAAAGCAAAAAGAATAATGATCCTGGATTTTACATAAAGAATGAACAACCAAAATATATGCACAATAAAAATTGTGGTTTAAATAATAAGACTAGATTAAATGCGTTTGCAAAAAATGATGAACCATATTTATATGACAATGTTAATTATGATGAAAATGGGCTTGATGATTTTACAAATATGAGCAGCCTATATAATAATAAGAGTAACGAAGTAGACTTGTTTAATGCCAACCATTATAGTAGCACAAGTAATAATTGGGAAAGTGATAACTATTATAAAAAAAATATAATGAATAATATAAATGATTATGATATATCTTTTAATAAAAAAGAGAGATACAATGATCATATATTTTTTGATAATGATGTGGAAGAAAAATGTAATGAGCTAGCTAAGAAAAAAGAATGGAGATTCAAAATTTATGAAATAAATATAAAATCAGATAAAAACTTAACGAGTTTAAAAAGTATTGTTACATTAATTGAAATGATTAATCTGGTTTATTTATATTTTATTAAATGTGTTAAAAATAAGAAAAAAAAAGAAATAAATAAAATCATTGAGCATGACCAAAATAATGAAAAAAAATTTTTTTGTGATGAAAAATATTATGAATTTTTTTATAATATTATATCTGGAAATATGGAAAATAAGATAACTAATTTAAAGAGAAAAGGAAGAAAGAAAACACAATCGGAATCTTCGTATTGTTCTGATGATGATCAGGAGGAACTTTCCTCATCTTCTGACATGGGTAGCAGTAAAAATTATGATAAAGATTGTGAAAGTGATTCTATTAAAGATGCCGATTCTGTTTTAGATTCAGAAATAGAATACAAATCGGATGAAGAGAATATTAATGATTCCGTTAAAAGATTAAAGGATGACAGTAAAATGAAAGATACTAGTTGGTCAATAAATCAAGAAGAATATTTAAATATGGATAGAGAATGTGAAATTTCAAACATGTTAAGTGATGAAGAAATATATAATGTTATAGAATATGTAAAATATATTATTACATCTATTGTAAAGGAGTGTGATGGTTATTTTAATATTGAGTATTTATATACTTTACACATATTTGAGTTAAAATTATTTTTCGATATTTTAAAAAAGAATATTTTAAGAAAGAATATACAAGATGATCTTTTAATTATATTAACATATTGTGGATTTAAACTTCAAAATGATGAAATAATAAATTTTAGTTTTTGGATGCTTATAAGTATATTTGAAGATGGTAATATTCCTAGTAGTTGGAAAATCCTAAACAGTGCAAACAAAGATGGTAGTGAACGTACTGAAGGGGCAAGTGATGTGTTGAGAAAAAAGTATATTGAATTTAAAAACAATGTTAAAGAAATAACAAAACAAAATGATAAAAAAAATGTAATAGAAACATGTAATACAATTTTTTATGAGTCATTAAACTTAATACCTAAAGTAGAAAATAATAAAAAATGGTTGAGTGAAATTGACATAAATAATGGGTATTTTTATTTTAAAAAAAATTTAATTGATAAAAATGTTTTTTTAAATTTTATAAAAAATGCAAAACATGAATTCAATTGTTATAATAATATAGAAAAAGGATATACTATAAATGTAGTAAAAAGGATAAGAGATTTTAATGATTATTATTCTTGTTGCTACATTTTAAAAAATAATAAAAAAAAAATATTAATAGGATTCAAAAAGAAAGGAGAAAATAAAGTATATATATATAAATATGATAAAAAAATAAAAAAAATATATAGACATGCAAAAAAAAATACTGTTATATCAGGATTTTTAGGGATACTAATATGTAATTTTATTGGAATGAAAATTAAAATATATGATAATGGAATAAACAAAAAATATTCAAATTTTTTTCCAAATTTTGAAAGAAAAAATGTTATAACAATCCGATTTGAATCTAATATAATAAGTGAATTACCTCGTCATTTTATTTGTAATATATATAAAGAAGATAAAAGTGTAAAATTTATATATGAAAATAAATGTCCAACATGGAATGAAGAAAAAGAAATTTATGAATTGCCTTTTTATGGTCGAGTTAGATTGGCAAGTGCCAAAAATCTACAGTTAATTTTAAAAAAATGTGTAATCAGTAACTCAAAAAAAGCATTATTTTCAAATACAACTATTAATGATTTAATAGATTATATGAGCACGGAAAGGAATAATCAACTTCCGGAATATAGTGAAACATTTAATAGCAAAAATAGTAATGGTAATATTGCATATCCCAATGTCAATGATGAATATGATTGGAATGCAGATATTACATTCAAAGGAACAAACAATGAAAATCATAATAATAGTAGAAAGAATAATGGTGGTATACAAAATGAAGAGGGAGAAAAAGGTATCATAAAAAAATTCCCTTTTGATGTAATAAAAAATAATTTTAAAACACAAAAAGAAGAAAAATTTGAAATTATTAATAATGATCAAGATGAAATATTTCTTATTTTTGGTAAAAATTCAAAGGATTTATTTACTTTGGATTTTCGTCATCCTTTATCTTCCTTTGAAGCTTTTTCTATAGCAATTTCTTCTTTACTGAAGAAAAAAGCTGTATCCTAATTTTTTTTTTGTGTGTATAATGTTTATTTTATTTTGAGCATGTATGCATATTCACAATTTTTCAAATATATCATTGTCTATATGCATATACCTATTTGCGTATAAACGAAGCGTATATTGTACTTGCTGTAATATGTATTTATTTTATGGGTAGCTATCCATTTTTCTTTATTTTTATAATAAACACCGTTATGCTCAATTTGAGATAAATTAAATTTGAAAAACCAAAATTATGTTATTTGATTATTTAAAAAAAATACAATTTTTAATAGTGTCAAAAATTATAAACGAAAAAATAAGGAATTTTTTTATTAAAATGAAAAAAAGCAAATAATTTATTAAGATGAAATACGTGTGTATAAAAAAATTGTCATATAGGTTGTAAGCATTTATATTTTTAATTGTGGAAATGGAAATATATTTTTTAATTTGTTTTAATTTCCAAATGAAAGTATGTGCAAGTATTTATCGAAATGTATAAAATGTAAGTAATAGTTCGAACAACTCTTATCCATTTTTTTTTTTGTCTTGTACAAATGCCCAGTCAACATGTATTTTCTGGTTTAGTAGCATCGATCCATTCATTTCTAAAAAAATAAATATACCAAAATAAATGTAAACTGTAAACCTATGAAATATGCTTAATATAAATGTAGCACAGCGAAAGAAATAATTATGAAGAATAAATTATGTCATATTTATTAGGCATACCATCAATAGCTCTTTTTGCGTCAACAAAATTTTCAAATTCGAGAAATGCATAGCCTTTTATAAATCCAGTTCTTCTGTCTAAATTTAAATGTAAATTTCTGATTTGACCGAATTCTTCAAAAACTTCTTTAATATAATCTTCTCTTGCCTCACCATGGATGTTTGTTATTATAATTATCCATCCTTCAACAGCTATATTAAGAAAAAAAAAAAAATAAATAGTAATGTATACATTTTTTCGCTTGTCATATGAACAGTTCATGTAGAATTAAATTGTATTATATAAATATGATAATCAGAAATCAACATATTTGTAGTTTATATATTTCTTAAAATTCAAATATTATAACACTATCATTATTTTCTAAATATATTAGTCTTTTCTCCATACATTTAGCAGGAACTTCATCATCATTAAGAGTGGTGTTTGTGTAATTATCTTCCATTTGTTAATATATATATTGGTGATTTATTTTTTTTTTTTTTTTTTAACAAAATAGCTGTATAAAAAAGTTAGCTAAAATGTTTACATAAAAAAAATGTGCATAAAAGAATGCTAAATATTATTACATGTACATAACTTTAGTATATAATAATGGATGGAATATATTTAAAAGGTATGTGTTTTCCATCAATTTTAAATGTTGTTGAATATGCTAGAAATATTTCCCAAATAAAGAAATTATAATAACAATAGCTTTAATAAAAAAAAATTTTAATAAATAAATGGCATGTTGTGACAATAATAATAATAATGGCAATATGAATTGGAATACATATTTTAATAAATTAGAGGATGTAGAATTTCATATATATATATTTTTAGGTATATAAATTTCCAATCCCGCTCATACCATTTTTATATACATACATAATGCATATAATATAGCTTTCTCTCTATTTATAACATGTTATATAGAAATGGCATAAATGAAAGAATTAATAAATGGGGTTTAAAAATTAAGATTTTATTATTTTTTGGTTTTTTTTTTTTTTTATAATTGTATTTAAAAAAAATAGAACAATCAATTTCTTTCCCTTTACCATGCTCTCATTTAGATAATAAAATACTTTGATTTATAAAATTGTAAAACATGAAAACATTTTAATAATTACAACTCCAAAATTATAATATATTTTTTATTTTATGAACAGTTAATAAATTTTTATTAAAATGTGAATTATAAATATAAAAAAAATATTAAAAAAAGGGGATATTCCCCATTACAAACATTTTTTGATTATCCAAATCAAATAAGCCGATTTAAACGAATAAAAAAAGGCAAATTGTTGAAAATTAGTGTATAACATAAAAAATGTAATTGTAAAAAGAAATAAGAATAAAATAATATGAAACTGCATAATTATATAGAGCAGTTATTATATATTCTATAATGATTTGCTAAGAGGTAACAATTGGTGATTTAATAAATCGTGGATATATATAAATATTTAAACAAATAAAATAAAAATATATCTGTTTGGTTAGCAAATTAAATAAGCCTAAGTTAAATTATGCTATTGCTATAAAGGTTTTTCTTTATTGACTGTTTTTGAGGAAATTTAAAACATCCTTTTGTATTGATTCCTGTAAAGATAAAGTGAAAAAAATGTGCACAAATATATAAAGTGTAAACAATGTGATAAATGGACATGTATAGATGGTAATATTGCATTGTTCTATTATTGGTTTTTTTTTCGCTTACAATATTCTTGTTCGATTTTTCAGTGTCCTTTTTCATAATACTTTTAATAGTTTTATTTTTTTTTTTAGTTTCCCCAGAGTTTTGTACATTCAATTTTTTGCTTTTGTTTTTTTTATTTTTTTTATTTTTTTGTATATCACTATTATTTATTTCTTCATCATTTGGAGGGTCAAGGAATGTAACGCGTTTTTTATGTTTTTCTTTTTTTGGAAGATTATTTTTCTGATCATCAGTGGTTGGATTGATTGGGTTTGTAATATTGTTATTTTCATTTAAAGCTTTTAATAATCTTCGTTTTGCACGTTGCCTTTGCCCTCTACCCATTTTTTTTGGCTTTTTTCCGATTTTTTTTTTAGTAGATAAATCATTTTTATTTTTTTCTTTTATATGATTTAGAAATTTCTCTTCCTTCATTTTTTTTATATGTAGCATTCTTAGATCTTCAATACAATAATCAACATATAATGTATTTTTACTTTTTATATTTTTTTTAACTGTTTGAATATCTTTTTTGTAAATTTTTTCATTTATTAGGTCGAACATATTTTTATTTTGCAAAAGGGAAATAATTTGTTTGGTATATTCATGTTTGCTAATATCAAGAAAGCATATGGCATTTTTGTTAGTTCCTGCATTTATAGTATTAACATTATTACTGGCATTGTTACGTATTGTTGGGCCGACATTGCCATCTTGTACGATTTCCTTATTACTAGTGTTGTCTTTCATAAGCTTCATTTTTGTAATTACTTCATTGGCTTTTTTAAAAGCTTCTTTTTTTTTTAAATCAAATTTTTTTATAAATATAGGAGTAAAATGCTTTGCTATAAGACGACGAAAAGTATTATGTTCAACTGCAAGAGGATAATTTCGAATATACAATCTACATGGATTTATTACAAAATTATTATTTTTTAAAAGTTTTGTTTTTTTATCCAATAATTTTTTATTTCTTAAAAGTATATTAGAAGGAATATTCTCATTGTTAACATAATTTCCATTTATTAAATGGATGTTATTACTTAATTTTTTTTTTTTTTTTTTTTTTTCTGTTGGAAGATTTTTCTTATCTTTTATTATATCATTTGGTACTGCCCTTTTAATCATAAGATAATTATTTTTAAAAGATAAAATATCAGTGTGTTTAAGATTTGAATCTTCATTTATTAAAAATTTTTTGAATTTTTCTTTTTTTTTTTTATTTGCATTATTATAAAATTTGTCAATTACATTTTCATTCTCACTCATTTGTTCATCTTCTTCATTATATTCTCCAATTTTTTTTAAAAAATTATCAGCATCTATTTTTCTTTTCAGTTTTACAAAAACAGATATTTTTTTATAATCATTTCTACAAGTCTTTATATATATATAATCTTTGCTAATATTTTTTTCTATATATTCTTTAACTTCTTCATTTGTTGTTTCTATTGGAATATTAGTGATAAAAATGGTTTTCCCTTCTTCAACATCTTTTTTATAGTCTCGTTTCTCGTTATCTTTCATTTTTTGTTTCTTTTTATTATTGTCTTTGTCGTCCTTTTGATCCGAATCATTTAATTTTCTTTTTTTAGACAAAGATGAAACATGTTCATCACTATTATTGTCATCTATACTGCTACTTGTTTCATCTGAGTTGGTATCAACATCCTCTTCATCACTTTCTTGACTTCCATCATGATAATTATTGTAATTATCAAAAGAGTCGTTCGATAGAGCTTCATTGTCTTTGGAAGTTTTATCGTTAAATGGGTTAATTTCCTTGTTGTATTTTTCAATGATTATTTTGTTGCCACATAAAATAGTATTTGTTAGAAGTAATGCCTTTTTTGCATTTTTACGATTAGAAAAAGTAACAAAAGCAAATCTTTGTTTTTTATCATTTTTTTTAGGAATATTTATTTTTAGATCTTTTTCGATATCCTTAAAAAGCTTTTGAATATTTTCTGTGTGGCATTTTATATTCAAGTTTTTTATAATAATCATTTTATGTCCTGTATTTAGAAGACATAACTCATGAAGAAAAAAAAGATTTTCACAATCAACATTTTTATTTTTCAAATAATTTTGAAATTCATTTTTATTGATAAGCTGATAAAATGTGGAAGCCAATTTATAGTTTGCAAATTCGACAACATGCTCAAAGTAGTTTTTTGAGTCATCCTTTTTTTTATGTTTAAAGTTTGTATTATTTATTTTTTTAAAAATAATATTTTTATTTATATTATTTTTTTTCTCTATATTTATCACAATTTCTTCGAATTTTTTATCCTTTTCTGAGCTAGCTACAATTTCAATCTCTTCATCACTATTATTGTCATTATTTTTATCGTCTAAAGATTTAGATTGATTATTTTCACAATCTAGTAATACCTTTTTTTTTAATAAATAAATGTTTTTCAAATAATTTAAAATAGTTATATTATCTATATCACAATTTGTATATATCTTTATAGAGTTTGAGTATTTTATTTTATTTCGATTATAAATAATGGAAGTTAAAACTTTTTCGTCATGCTTTTTCTTTAAAGCAAATTCACACATAATCTTTGTAGAAAAATCGTTTGAATTATTATATTTTGTTATGAAATTTGTTGCATCTTGTTCATTGTGAAAAATACAAATAGCACTTTTTGTAGAATTATTTTTATTTTTAAAAAAAAAATGTTTTTTACATTCCTTTTCAAATCGTTCTGTCAATTTGTTTACATCATTCTCCCGTATATTACGGACAAACACTTTGTGTTTATCTATGGGACTATCATTTTTATATTTTTTTGTCATTATGGTATCTTTTTATTGTTTTGGGGATTTGGTATGTTTGTTTTCTTTTGTGTATATATTAGCATGTACACTTATTAACCAAACTAGCGAATTGAGAATAAAAAATAGCTTAATTATTTAAAAAATTCTGACTTGTACATGCAAAAAAAAAATTTTTAATTATATTCTTATTACTAATTAATACTTTTTTTGCCCCCCATCCCTACTATGAAATTTGTATTATTGTTCTGTATATTTTTCTCTTTTAATTTTACTATATCTATAAATATTTTTAATGAAGAATTTGGTTATATATATTTTTTCAATAAAACATTGGTTTACCAAATAAGTAATATGCTTATAATATTTTGTTAAAACATTTTAAAAGAATAAGCATATGTCATTGTTTGATAATTATTATATATTAATTTTTTTTTTTTCCATATAGTTATTTTGAAGAATATATAAAAAAATGAATAATTTTTTAAATTTTATGTTATATATTTTATGAGAAACCCTAATAAAATAATGTGGAAAAAAAAATGAATGTAACATATATAAAGTAAAAATTGTTATGAACTTGATAATACAAGTATGCATATATCATCATATGTATATAGGTGATGTCATAAAGATTGAACATGTTTAGTGCATAAGATTATATATTACTTAAATAAATATTTTTATGAAATTTTGGCTAGCATAAAAAAAAAAATACAAAATTTTCCTCAATCTCAAATAGTTTGTTTTATTAGAGGAATTACTTATCTCCATACTTTTTAATTTTTAAAAAATAATGCCATTTGTTTTTTTTTCTATACAGAAAATCGAAACAAACGCATACACGTATGGCTACCCAATTGCATGTTGAGTTTTGTATTTATCTGATAGTTGGATGAGGAAAAAAAAACTAATACTTTTATGTTTATTGTAAAGGAGTAAAAGAAATAAAATTAGCAAAGGAATAAATATATTTTTTTGCTTTTTTTGTAATTTGAAAAATTAAAAAAATAATATTATTTTAAATATTATAAATTTGGAATGAAAGGTTTCTTATCAAAAAATGAAAAATCAAGATAGCGATGAAAACACAACTGAAAACGACTATGAAGAAAGTAATAAAAATGTAAATAGTGACAGTAATGGGAATGTTGAAAGGGATGGAAAGATTTCCTTCGAAGAAGCAAATAAACACACCCTGTTAAACAGAACAAAAAAGAATAAGAATAAAATGGGAAATAAAAAAAAGGATGAAGAAGGTAAGTTAAAAGCAAATGGAAAAGATAAGAAGAAAAAAAAAAAAAAAAAAGGACATGAGAATGCAGAAGCAACCACAAAGGGAAATAATAGTATTCTCTCTAAGAAAAAAAAAAAGAAAAAAAAAGATAATATTTATATTAATGAAGAAATTGATGATAGTGATGATGAATATAATTTAAATACAATTGGTAATATTGATCTTAAGTATTATGAAGACCTTGATATTATTGGTAAGCTAAATAATTTTATAATATTTAAAACTGAAAAGAAATAAAATACGAAAAACTTCAAACTTTATAACTGCATTTTATTTTTATTTGGTATATGAATAAGTTAAAAATTACATTGTCTATACATGTGGGTAATATTAGCTATAAATATATGTCCCCCCCCCTTTTATGTACATATGCAGGGTATGATATCGATGGTAAGAAGATAAAGAAAACAAATGAAAACATGATTGATGATTTTATAGAATCAAAAACAGATCCAAATGCATGGAGAAAAATTAAGGATAAGAAAAACAATCGAGTCGTAACACTTACAGATGCAGACTTAGAAATTATAAGAAAGATAAGAGAAAATAGTATAGCCAAACATATAGATGAATCAAAATATATATATGAAAATGATAGAGAAGAATATAAATTACCTCTTAATATTAATATGAAAAAGAATAATAAAGTATCAAAAGGTGAAAAAATGAAAGTATTAAAACTAATGAGATATTTAATGGATAAAGAAAAACATCCTGAAAAATATCCAGACAAAATAGATAATAATAAAGAAGAGATGATGTTATATGATATATGGAATAATAAAATATATGATGAATATTCAAATATGAATGAAATAAGTTTACCAAATATATTACCAGGTCATAAATATAGTTATAACCCACCACCTGAATTAATATATACTGAATCTGATGAAAGAAATATTTTAAAAAATAATAAAGATGCATTTATACCTAAAAATTATGAAAAAATAACAAATATAGAATATTATAAAAAAACATATTATGATTTATATCAAAGATGTTTAGATATATATTTATGTTCAAGATCTGTAAAAAGTGTATTAGATATAAAAAAAGAAGATTTATTACCTAAATTACCATCTACTCAATCTTTAAAACCCTATCCACAATATCCCTTTATAAAATATGATATAGCTGATAAAATAAAGAATGAAGATAATGGTCATAATTATATTTGTTTAAATGAAAATGATCATATTTTTTATGTAATAAAAAATAATAAATTATATTTATTCGATATATTAACATCCTATAATATTGATGTAATCGATTTGGAATACTACTTTAATTCTGTATTGCCAACAGATAAAAATAATAAAAAAAATATAATGATAAAAATAAATAAAACATATTCTTTATTAGCAATATCATGTGAAAATTATATTATATTAATTCAATATGAAAGTTATATACCTCCAGCTAAATCTAGTACACAAGATATTGAAAAGGTTTATTACAACGGGAAAAGAAGAAAAGATGACAATACTTATGACACTAACAATAATGATGAGCATAGTGAAAATGATACTGAATCTTCAAAGGACATTAACGAATTTGAAAGTGATGAAGAAGATAATAATCAAATTCTTGAGGATGAATGGGATGATGAAGATATAAGTGATAGTGAAAATGGAGAAGATAGTGAAAGTGATAAAAATGATGAAATTACAGAAAATGATAATAATTTGAAAAAAAAAAAATATATAGATTTAAATAAAAATATGATATATTGTAAAACTAAAGAATTAATTAATTCTTTTAATCAAAATTTTAATAATTCCGATGAATTTATATCCTCTTCTGATTTGGATATAAAATGGACTAAACTTCCTTCTAATGATAAGGTTAGTTATGTTAAAAAATTTATGAATAATTTTTATAAACTAGATAATATATTGAGTCTCTCAAGTTATATATATCATTGTCTTTGTAACATAATAAATATTTATATTATTTTTTATAAATTTTTACTTTTTTTAGAAACTGAAATATTGTGTAGCAATAAAACACGAAGGATTAATTAGGCACTTTTCTTGGAACCGAAATGGTATTATTCTTTTGTTTATACGTTTTTGCATTATACCTATCAGTTGGCTTGTTGAACTGGATATGGAAATAAGTTTGAGCAAATAATTGCATATCACTTTTTTTTTTCTTTATTTTTTAGGTAACTATTTGTCAGTGACATGCTTACGAAAACTTGGACAATATCATCATTGCTACTTGCATCATATTAAATCCATGAGGACAATAAAATTAATAAATAAATACAAACAGAAAAGAGGGGACATAATACAATCTATGTTTTTTCCACGCAACCCCTACTTTGTTGCTGCTTTTGAAAATAGCATAATGTAAGAATTGAAAATTTTGAAAATGTTGAAAATGTTGAAAATGTTGAAAATGTTGAAATTTTTGAAAATGTTGAAAATGTTGAAAATTTTGAGAAAGATTGAGCAAATGTTTTTATTTATTTTTTGTTCTCCTCTTTCATATATTCACTGCTTTAACGATTTTGTGTATTACATCTAATTGATTAAACTGTTATGCATATATATGTATGTACATTTTTTTTCTTTTTAAATTTCAGAATATATAATTTAAAGCCTTCGTCAAAGAAAGAGAAAATATTCAAGAAACTGAGAGGAGTTAAAAATGCAACAAGCATAGATATACATACAAATGAAAGTTATATTTTAGTGTCAGATGAAAAAGGAAATGTTTTTATTTATGATTTAGATTTGGCTAGTAGTCCATATAAAATGTTTCATGCTCAAAACTGTTCTTTAAAAAAAGCAGAATTTCATAAGGAATATAATTTGTTTTATTCATTAGGCTCAAATGGTGTGATAAATTTATTTTACTCTAAATTTTTTAATGATTATATAACAGATCCTATTTTAGTACCAATTAAGGAAATAAAAAATGAAGCAAAGATAATTGACCTGACTTGGTCAGATAAAAAACCATGGCTATTTGCTCACACAGAGTCAAATTTTTCTGTCTTATACACATAATAATATATACATTATAGAAAAAAAAATATATGTAATAATTATATATTCATTATGTGTATGCTTATTTTTCTACACAATTCTAAGTGCTTTTAATTTTTTTTTTTTCTCTTTAGTGTTATTATTTTATATCATTTTATTTTTTAATTGCAAACATTTTAAATATTTGTAACCTTATCAAAAAATATATACTTTGATTTGTTTAAGAAAAGGATTAACATATAAAAATTTGTAGAAAAAGTAAAATAAAAAATAACGTGGAATTTTCTCCAAATTTTTATTCCTTGTATGCCCTATTTTAATAGTACCATTTGCATATAAATACGAATATATTTTTTCATATTATAAAATTAAAAAGAATGATCATGTGTATACACGGGTTTTAAATGAAATACATCTATCAGGTATTTCTATATATCTATGTATCTACATATTTATAGGGATGTATATAGACTGATATATTATACCTTTTTTACTAATTTTATGTGATTTTATTTTATTTTTATATATATAGATTTTATTATATTTATCGTATGCTTAGCATAGTCCCCCATTTGACAGTTTTCAACCCTTTATACACATACATTAAAAATATATAAATTAAAAAAAATGACTAAACAGTTTGGTAGTAATATTTTAATTGCTTATTAATGTATTTTACAAAGTTTGAAAATATTTTTTATTCGTAAATTCAAAGTTTTAAAATGGTTTTATATTTTGTAAAAATTTTATTTCACCTATTTTAATGTACTATCACATATAGTTTTTTTTATATGCGCAAATTTTTTATTATAGTACACACAATTGATAATGGGATAAAGTGCTACCTTTTGATTTTCTTTGTTTTTTTAATATTACATTATTTAAAAAATTATACATTTTAATACATTATTATTATTATGATATTTTTTAACGTAATTTATACTCTCAACCAACGGTTATATATTTCCAATGTCGTTTATTTTTTTAAATTAATTTCCAAATTTAAAGCATATGATATTATTTATAAATAATTTAATTTTTTTTTTTTTTTTTTTTAAATTTCCTACTAATAAAAGGAATATACAAATATTGAAATAAATAAAGTATTTAATAAATGTTAAAATATAGTTATAAATAAATATACAGTATAATTTATATATGATCACATTTTCTATATTTTATATTAGAAGATAAATTCCGATTTTTGTTCAAAAAAATATATTATATAATTTTGTAGAAAAAAAAAAATAATAATACACATATTTAAATAGGAATAATATAAAAAAAGTATAAAAATAATAATTAAATGATATACAAAATTAAAGTAAAAAACTATTTTTGATAATAAACCAAAATTTAGAAATATATATTCTATAAACAAAATAATCATTCTATATGTATAACTAGCGAAATGAATATGCCATAATATTATAATTTTTTTTTCTAGTGAATAATTTAATTATTATTTATTTTTTTTTTTTTTTTACGTATTTTAAACAAATAACGTAAATAATGAACAATAATCAAAATAGAAAAAATGAAGTAGTTGCAACAATAAATGAGACAAAAGGTGTTAATAGGGATATAGAAAATCATGGGAATGATATAAAGGACATTGTAATGTTAGACGGGAATATAACAAGTCTCTCTAAAATAACAACAGACAAGTATAGAAGTGATAATTCAGTAAACATAGTGGCAAAAGAAAATGTTGAGAATACTAATTTAGCAAACGAATTAAAGGATGTCAAAAATGGAAGTACAACTGAACGTATTGAAACAAATAATAGTAAAGGTATAGATATAGAAGAAATTAACAAGAAAAATGATTTAAAAAATAATGAAAATACTGATTTAGAGAATAATAATAATGATGAAGATTTTTCTAATGAACGTATATATGGTAGAGGTGATAGTGAAAGTAGTTTAACAATAGAAGAAAATCCAGCTATATCAAGAAGAGCATATAGAAGTTTTCATATATGTTCTATTTTTATTCATTTAGCATTATTATTAATGATATTATTATTACTAGCGACATTAATTAATGATCGTTCAATGTTTATGGCAACACAAAGAGAAAAATCATTGATTTATATTTGTGGAGCATTACTAAGTTTATTATGTTTACATGCATGTATAAATTTATATATATCTTTAATGTTTTTAGCAGATCGGCCAATTTCACGAAATATAAAAATTGCAGAGTCAAAAATGCATTTTATTGTTTTATTTTATTTCTTTTTATGTTTATATGTATATATATTTGAAGATAAGAATTATCCTACACGTCCAATATTTTCCTTTGCTATATTATTAGCAGTTATTTATTATTTTATGCCGTTATTTTTATATATTGTATTAAGGATTTTATTTTTTATTGTTATTTTTACAATAATATTTATGAAGAAGAAAAGTCCGACACCAAAATCCGTTTTAAAAAAATTAAAAATTATTAAATATATAGATTACAAAAAATATTGTGATCGAATACGAGCAAATCAAGTAGCACTGTCCGAATTTATGGCTAAGGAAAATATGCAAACGGATGGAAAAGTAGAAAGTAAGGAAGATGGTGGATTAAAAAATTCTGAACAAAATATATCATCTGATAAAAATGAAAATAATAATAATCACGATATAAATACAAATAGTAATGACGAAAAAAATAATAATCCTACAAAAATGGATAAAGAAACATGTAATAGAAAAGTAAATAATATGAATAGACAAAATTATTATTCAATTAATATATATGATAAAAATATAAAAAGAAATATTTCATGTAAATCAAAAAATATAGAAGATGCAATTATAAAAAATTTATATGATAAAGAAAATGGTGAAATAAATAATTATATTAAGGATAATTCATTTTATATTAATATAGAAGATGAAAATTCTGTTTGTGCAATTTGTTGTGTTGATTATTCAGAAGATGATCATATTTGTGTATTACCATGTAATTATATGCATTATTATCACAGAGATTGTATATTTACATGGCTAAAGAAAAACAACGATTGCCCTTTGTGTAGAAAAAATATAACACTTTAATAGTGCGGCATAAAAAAGTTACACATCTACATGTACTTAAATATGTGCTTGGATAGAACAATGCATAAAACATATTCATAGGTAGGTTGTAATTTTGTAAGCATATAATTGAGGGTACTTGGAAAAAGTTTTATGTAAAATAAATATTTCAAAGAGTATACTACGCCCATATGCATACATATATATATATATATATATTGGGTTATACATTATTCGATGGAAATATTATTATTTACATATCTAGCACATATATTTTATTTAATTGGATATGTTTATACCACGACCGTTTGCTTCCTACAATGCCTATCCGTTATGATATACATATATATACAATTTTGATTTCCCCTTTAATGGTTTTATATATTTATTATTTGCTACTCCCAGCATTCCCTTTATATTTGAAAAAATGTTTATTTGTTATAACTTTCATTTTTTGTTCATTTTTATATGTAAATAATTTTTATATTTTATTTCATATATGCATATATGCACTTTATTAATTTTTTTTGTCCCTTATATTGTTTAATTTACGATATAAACTTTGTAAAAAAAAATAATTAAAAATTTTTTATTCATTGTACAATCACATATAATGTGTGTGTGAAATTTGGAATAAAAATTTGTCTTTTTAATCAAATCAGTATTTAAAAGAAACTGATAAATATAATAAAACAAATTTAATTATCAATAGTATTAATAAGGTATGATTATGTTTGTAAGTCTATATATGTGTGTGTTGTATGTACATATATAGGTTAGACTATTATGTGTGCAAAAAGAGGTATTAATTAATATGCAAATATAATAATAGTGATATATATATTTCATTGGGAAATTCATCAATATTATTGTCGTAAATTTTACTTTTCCTACTTTCATAAGACATAAATACTTTTAATTATTTTGAAAATTAAAACAAGTCAATTGCTATTTGTTTTATTAAAGTGAATATACAACATGGGTATACAAGATCGAGAGTGTATAATTTTTTTATTTTTTTGTAAGCACACTTATTTATAAAATGGCAATTATTATAGACAAAAAAATAATAAAAACAATTTTTAAAATAATTACATAGAATATGTTTAGCATATTTGGGGGGGTTGGTTTATTTTTAGTTACTCATAAAGTTTGGAAGGAAAATGAAAAAAGGCTTATACAAAATTTATGGAGTACTTAGTTATTTTTTTTTCAAGGCAAACATTCCATAAATTTATATTATAGAGAATATTATAGAGGATATTATAGAGAATATTATAGAGGATATTATAGAGAATATTATATTTTAATTGTTTCTTTTATATCATAATAGCATTGGTTTAATTTTTATGTATTATATGAGCAGGTAGGTATTATTTTTAGGAAATAAAATGGGGTACTATATTTTAGTATATGTATGGAAAAATGTACTAAAAATGGATGTTAATAAATGTTTGCTACAATATAAACATGTATATAGAGAGAGAGGGTGAAGTAAATGTGTATAGAAATTAAACGGGTATTTAATAGGTATAATATTAAGGCTTGTTATTATTTTAGTGTGTTATTTAAATATGATAAATAATAATTAAGGGGAAAATATTAGCAATTTTTTACACTGTCCTTATATATTATTATTATTATTATGCAAAAAATATATATATATAAATAAAGGTACACATAAAAAAGGATAGCATAAGAAATGCCAAATAGTAAATTACATGAGTACACATATATGCTTGCTTAATTTGATCACGCACTAGTTATATGATGCAATGTATACAATAATAATATATATTATATTTATATATATTTATATATTACATATTTACATGTGCACATGTGCCTGTTAGGATTTTGGGATATATCGTGCCATATTATCAGCACATATATATATATATATATATAATATTTATGATTGAAAAAAACAATTTTTTTATAACATTTTTTATGTTTGCTTTATTGTGTTCTTATGGTATTTATTTATGACACTAATTAATATATTTATATTATTTTTCCGAAATTTATAAATAAAGAAAAGAATATATATAACACACATTATAAAGTATACATTATTTTACACGTGCATACTATATATAGTTATTATTTTTATTTTTTCAAATTTCCTTTCCCTTTTTTGTGTACCTATATTAATAAGCCGATTTTCCTTTCCCTATTTAAATAAGGGTAATAAACAAAACTATCAAAAATATACACGCATATTTTTAAGGTAGCAAAATGGCAGAAGTAGTGAACATATCAAAGAGTACTTCATTTTCGAAGCAAGAAAAAGAATTTAGTGATTTCCAAAAAAATAAAGAAAGTAATGAAAAAATATTAAATAAAGAATCAAGTAGATTTACATTACATCCTATTATGTATCCTGAGGTATGGAATTTTTATAAAAAAGCTGAAGCCTCATTTTGGACTGCTGAAGAGATAGATTTATCAAGTGATTTGAAAGACTTTGAAAAATTAAATGTAAATGAAAAACATTTTATAAAACATGTGTTAGCATTTTTTGCAGCTAGTGATGGTATAGTATTAGAAAATTTGGCTAGTAAATTTTTAAGAGAGGTACAAATAATTGAAGCCAAAAAATTTTATTCTTTTCAAATAGCTGTTGAAAATATACATTCTGAAACATATAGTTTATTAATTGATAATTATATTAAGGATGAGAAAGAGAGGTTAAATTTATTTCATGCTATTGAAAATATACCAGCAATAAAAAATAAAGCATTATGGGCAGCTAAATGGATCAATGATACAAATTCTTTTGCTGAAAGAATTGTAGCTAATGCATGTGTCGAAGGAATATTATTTAGTGGAAGTTTTTGTGCAATATTTTGGTTTAAAAAACAAAATAAATTACATGGTTTAACATTTAGTAATGAATTAATTAGTAGGGATGAAGGATTACACACCGATTTTAATTGTTTAATTTATAGCTTGTTAGAAAATAAATTACCAGAAGAGGTTGTTCAAAATATAGTTAAAGAAGCAGTTGAAGTAGAAAGATCATTTATTTGTGAATCTTTACCTTGTGATTTAATTGGAATGAATTCAAGACTTATGTCTCAATATATCGAATTTGTTGCTGATCGATTATTAGAATGTTTAGGTTGTTCTAAAGTTTTCCATTCAAAAAATCCATTTAGTTGGATGGACTTAATATCGTTACAAGGAAAAACAAATTTCTTTGAAAAGAGAGTTGCAGATTATCAAAAATCAGGTGTTATGGCTCAAAGAAAAGAACAAGTATTTTCTTTAAACACAGATTTTTAAGAAAATATAATACATAAAAATGTTGATAAAAAATTATAATTTTTTGTTGTCCTAACATTGATCGAAGCACCTTATTGCTCATATATTTTAGATACATAATCTTTAATATTATTTTTCCAGTGTGATATCATTATCGCAATTTATTTATACATATTTTAGCATATATTGTTTATATATATTTTTTTGAATAGTAGCTATTGTGTGCATATTCAATAAACCTTGTGAATCGAAAAAATAATTTACTAATGTTCTAGCTAAGAAAATTAAACATGTTTTATCTCATTATCAGCCTTTTTAAAGTGGCTTTTTATTATATTTTTGCATAATAAGAGATGTTGAAAAAAACAAACATATGTAATAAATACATTTATGTAAAAATAAGTTAAGAAGTAAGGTTGTGGAAAAAAAACGGTTTTACTTTTAGGGAAAGCAATGCAGGTATGTCATAAATGTTTTAAACAGTATAAATTGATATAAATGTTTTAAACAGTATAAATTGATATAAATGTTTCAAACAGTATAAATTGATATAAATGTTTAATTGTGTAGGCTATGAAATGGTATATCTATTCTCTATTTTTTGCATAATTTTGTGTAAATATGTAAGTTGGGTTAAAATGATTAAGTATTAATAAGGCATTCGGTTAATTGGATTTTTAAACTTTCTATATTTATATGTTTACCTATAAATAAAAAGTTCGACTCAAAAACATTTGAATCGTTCAAAACATTAAATATGTTATATTCGGAATTGTTAGTATCAGAGGAGTCACAAGACAGATAATCCTCAACGTCTGCCGAATTTTCAGAAATACATAAATTGTTTTTACTATTTATGTCATTTTCTTCATTAGTTATCACATCGAATGATGAACTACCATTTGAGGGATTAGGAGTGTTGGTTACTTTTTGTGAATTATCAAAATAATTTTGAAAAAAAGAATGTATATCTGTCATGACTGTGTTGATTTCATATAATTCACCAACACTTTGATAATAGTAAATGTTCAATTTAAGTTTATTTTTATTTGTATATATATCATCATTAAATGCGATAAATATTCCTTTCCCTCTATAGATGTGCATTTCTGTATTCCACAAAAGGGATGCTAATAAATGATTTATTTTTTTATAGGAAAAAATATTTTTTTTTTTTAAAGAAATAATATTTTTTAAAATATCTGAATCTTTTGTATTTATAAACTTTTGTTTTAAATCATTTAAAGTTTTGCTTAAATAAGTTATATAAGATATATCATGTTGAAACTGGATTGAGAAATTTATAAAATTGTTATAGTGATATACCCCATTTTTGTGTTTAGCATTATTATTATTAGAAATACTTATTAGAGCACCTTTAAAATTATTTTGTTCATAACATTTTAAATTAGTTATTGATTCAATTGGGATATTTGAATAGCTTGTCATATGTATTACACTTAATGGATTAATATTTTCAACAAACTTTTTAATATCTTCTTTTTCTTTATCATTTATTTTGTCTATTTTATTAATTATAATAACATCACACACAATTAGTTGTTTACAATCAGAATTGTCTATATCATTATTTTTAATTGATTCTAAATTATTGTTAGTAAATGTTTGATTGTCATTTGTTTGTGGCGTCATATTTTGGGGTTGATCTGTTTGTATTGAACTTGTTTTCAAATTGTCATAATATTCTATATTGCTATTAGTATATCTCATGAAATTGTATGAATCAATTATGTGAATTATACTATCCAAATATATTTTCGATTTATTTAATTGATCTATCCATAATAAGTTATTTATTTCTACATTATCATAAACTCCCGCAACTTCAACAAAAATAAAATCATATGTTGTTTTTTTTTCCAAAATCATTTCTATTAATTTAACAAAATTACTTTTATTTGAACAACATAAACAGCCATTATTTAGTTCGTATATAAATCCATCTTTACTTTCAATTTGGTCTACAATTTTTAAACTTTCAATTGTATCATCTACATTAGATGCCGTTTTTTTTTTGTTTTCAAATGATTTTGGAAAATTATATATATCATTTATATCTTTGAAAACAATTTTATCAATATTATTATTATTTTCTGTAAATTCATTGTGTATTATTGCAATTTTTAATTTCTTTTTTAAACTTTCATTAAGTAAATTTTTAAGGAGGGTAGTTTTCCCTGCCCCTAAAAATCCCGTGATGATCGTTATTCCGATCATTGGGTTCAAATAAAAAATGTAGAAAAAATATAAAAAAAAATGCCAAAAAAATGACAAAAACAAAGATGAAGATTTTACAATTGGATACTGAATAAATAGTAACAAACAGAATTAAATAATAGTATGCACATTATGTATATATAATATTTATGAGCAACGTGCAAATATATCACTATTGTTAAGTTTAATATTGTTGATAAACTTAATTGTAGATTGAATTAAATTTATTATTCATTTATTAATATTGCTAAATATATGTTTTATAACTATCGATTTTTTTTAATGTTAGAGTAAATATGGAGCTATATAATGAATAGCTATATTGTTTAGGAAATTTTAAATTTGGCTTTTTTTTTGTCATTTTTTTATTTATACTATTTTGGCTATATATATATTTTTTTTTTTTGTAATTTATTTCATCACCAAAAGGAGAGTCAAATATTCAGGCAATTTACTACATGTTTATACATACACAATTTTGAAGTAAACGATTTTAAGAAGAGCAATTAATATTTTTTTATGATAGAGAGATGGTAAAGTAGGGGTGATTAATTATGTATTTTATGGTGTAAAATTGGGAATACACAATTGTATGTATATATATGCAGGTTTTACACACCATTTTTACATAATGCTTGAGAATATATGACGGTGTAGACTTGAAGAAAAGAATGATTCATTAATTTTGTTCGTTTACAAATATATTTATCTATGTGTGCCTATTTAACACCTTATTGATGAAAAAGTGAAAAAACAAAATGAGTATAAGAATGCAAGGTTACATATAGGTTATATTATTTTCTCGAAACTTTCTACAAACATGAAATGGGTTTATTTTTTTTTTCTGAATAAATGAAATATAGGGTGATAAAAAATTGTATATCCATATTTTTAATCTTTTTAATGTCTATGAAAAATACAATGAGCTTAAAAAAAAAATTAATGTTTACTTGTTTGGATAAGAGAAAATTGATATCTTTGAATGTAAAAAGGAAGGGAGTAATATATTTGAATAAAAAATTTATTAATAGTCTAATATATACAAAAGAAGATGAGATATACAAAATTAATGATTTGAAAGAGTCTTATAAATTGAGAGGTGATGATATTTTAGAAAATAAGGATAGACATATACCTAAGGAGCATAGAAATAATATAATTTCAAATAGTTTATGTAACAAATTGTCTGATTTAGAAAGTGGTAAGTGTGATAATGGAGAAAATGAAGAAAATAATTTAGGGACCTTGTCAAGTTTGAACAACGAATTTACCCCCACAGACTATGAGCTAAGATTGTATAAAAATAAATGTATGATACCAATTTATTGGATTAAAAAATTAGAAAAATTAAAAAATATAAATGCTATAAATTGTATAGAATATTTAAAGGGAGATAATTTACTATATTTTGATAATTACAAAAATAAAGGATTATTAAAATTTTTAAATGATGAGAAAAAAAAATATAGTAATTGTATTATTTTATCACGTGTTGGTGATTTTTATGAAACATATGGTTTAGATTCAATATTTTTAATTGAATTTTTAAATATAAAAAAGATGAATAATAAATTATCTTGTGGATTTATAAAGAGTAGTATAAATAAAGCATTAAGTATATTAACAAATAATAATTTAAATGTTTGTATATATGAAGAAATAAATGAACAATCTCTTAAAGCTAAAAAAAGATATCTATCTCAAATTGTTACTCCTGAAATGCCAATATATTTAAATAACATACAATATTGTTTAGAAAATGATCAACATAAGGATGGGGTAGATGAAGAAAATAGTAACAATACATTTGCAAATTCTTATGATATAGACAATAATTTAAACATAAAAGAAATTGTTTGTATTTATATTGAAGGGAAAAATATTTTCTCCTTAAGTAAAATTAACTTAAGTCTAAAAACGATATCTCTATATGATAATATAACATTTGATGTTTTAAATGTGTATCTAAAAAATACAAACTTTTTAAAAGCATATATACACCAACATAATAATACAACGTTTACAAAAAAAATAACAGAATTATTTAAGATTGAGAATTATTACCTTTTTAATAATTTTAATAACAGCTTTGAATTTCATATGTTTATTTTAGACAAGTTAAAAAAGCATATTAATGTTAATGGATTGTTTAGGATTATAAAAAATAAAAATATTTTTAACATAAGCAAAGAGGATAAAAATGGTGAGAGTGATAAAAAAGATTTGGAAAAAAATTTTGATTATTCCTTTTCTTCTTATTGTACACCATTAAATATTTTTACTAGCTATAATATGGGTTTATATAAACAAAATAATTGTTATGAAAATCGAAATAACTTTTTATTTTACAACATTATTGATGTACAAAATAAAAATTCGAATAGCATAAACATTGCAGAATCATTAGAATTTTTAAAAAATTTATTTATTTTTTATCCTCCTTTTAGTGTAACAAAACATATAAGATATATAAATGAATATATTCAAAAAAATGTAGACACCTTAATAATATCAAATGTTAGACCATTTAAAAATAATATAATTATTACCCTTTTGTCAAATTTTAAAGCAGATCATATAATTTTAAAAAAAATATTAAGTAATGTTTTAGCAGTACATAAATGTATGAATACATATGATTACTCTTTTTTGTCATCTTTATTTCATGTTTTAAATCACCAAAATTCGTTCAAATTAAATATAATAAAATTTTACAACTTATTAGAAAATATTAAAAAAATATTAACAACAAATTTATATTTGTCTAATTCTCAATTCTCTTATAATTCAAACCTTGTTGCATTTAATGAATTTGTTTTATATCATGAAAGTGAAACAAGCAATATTATTAATGAAAATTTATTGATCGAGCAAAATGAAGATCTAGAGAAAAATCGAAATACCTTGCTACAAAGTATACTAACCCAGTATGGTGAAATAAATGAAAAAACTGAGGAATATAATATAGAATTGCTTAACAAGGTTTTGAAAATTGACAACCCAAATGGAATTATAGGAGTTAAACGTGGAAAAGGAGGGTTAGAAAAAAATAAAAATAATACCAAAACTGGAAAAGCGGAAAAAAGTGATAATAATGAATCTCAGATTTTTTTTCATCCTTTAAATAAAAAAGGGGACATAATGAAAAACATTTTTGTGACTGATGATGTTTTAAAAAAAATCAAACTATACTTTGCTTCGATAAATAGAAAAAAAAAAAAAATAAATGAAATAATTAAAAATATTAATATGAGTTTGGCTTCTTCTGTGCATATCCTTTCTTTTGTATCAAATTTTTTGCAAATTGTTCAGGTAAAAACATAGCGCTAACTCGGGTTAGCATCACAAAGTTTATCACCCCATTTTAATTGTCACAACTTTATGTCATTTTCTACTTCTTTATAGGCATTTTACAATCACACGATTAACAGTATAAACCGGGGTTGGAACTTACCCATATGTAAGCACTTAAATGTAAAATATGAGACAAAAGATTTTCAAACTGTTGAAGAAAAACTGAAATTTATTCAAAGACATATGTATAGTACTTATAAAGAAAATGAACAAACTCATCAAGTTAGACAAAGTGACGAAAAAATTGAACAATTAGATAATGATAATTTTTTTAGCACCAATTCAAAATTAAAAGACGAAGAAAATAATAAAATTTTCGAAAATATTGATAAAAATATGATAGAAGAAATTAAAAAAATATATAATAACAAAAATTATACTAACGATAGTTTAACTTATATAATGGGATTAAAGCCGTATAATATGAATAAAGAGAATGTTACAAAATATAATGTTTTATTGAAAAAAAAAAAATTTATTTTATTAACAGGTGAAAATATGAGTGGCAAAACGACACTATCCTTCACTATTATGTGCATTTTATTTTTAGCAAACTTAGGTACGCCTTTTTAAACACATTGTATATATGATGTTGTACATAATAATTTTCTTTATCCATAGAATGTTTCACTATTTTTTGAACTTTTACTTAGGAATGTATGCTCCATGTGATAAGGGAAGTATTATTGGAAAGTTCCGAGAATTTTATAGCTTAAAAAATATTAATTATCAAGAACAGATTGAAAACATGTCTTTATTTAGGGAGCAAACACATTATATAAATTCGATTATTGAGGAAATAAAAGAAAACTATAGTATGAATAAAACAAATAGTAGAGATGAAGAAATATTTATACTTTTTGATGAGCCGTGTATAGCTACAACTCCTCTTGACAACGCAGGTAACTATTCGTTTAAATTGGATAATCTAATTTTGACATAAATAAGTTTGTTCTATTATATATTTGTCTATCTAAAATTTTTTTCTTATAAATATATATCTTTTTTTTTTTCCTGGTTTTAAACAAATATAGTAATAATCAGTGCTGTGGCCGAATATTTGAAAAACTATTGTGGTATTATTATATCTCACAATTATGATTTACTGAATAAAATATACCAAAGTGAAAATATCGAATTTAAGAAGATTAATGATAATGTAAATTATCTTAGGGACCAGGCAAATGAATGTGTATTGACATTGGAAGACGGAATTTGTAAAAGTAGTCAAGCTTTAGAAACTTGTAAATATACAAATACAGATTCAAATGTTTTAAAGCTTTTAAAAATGTATGAAAAAAAATATAAACTTATATACAATCTTAGTAATACATTATATTATAAATTTTTAAAATACCTTAAAGACAAAAAAGAAAATAAAGTTGATTTGAATAATTTTTTTGATAATTTTTATGAAAGTTATAAAAATGGAAAACATAATACGGACACAAAAAATGAAAACGAAGATGAGCAGACAAGAAATTATGAATATGTCACAGACATTTTTAACTTCAATGAAATAAACGAAATTATAAGTCGTGAAAATATAAATAGTGATACTAGTAGAAACAACAAATTTGAACTTGAAGAAAATGATTATAACAGTTATATGGTGAAAGAAAACAACTTAGATGAAAGTGAGTTTGAAAAAATTAGAGAAAGTCCGACTATGTGTAAAGATAGCAATTTAATAAATATAAATAATGATGAGTTTAATGAATTTGAAAAATATTATGAAAATGAAATACAAATTGCTATTAATATGATTGAAAATTTTATAGGAAAAAAAATAATGTATGTTAGAATGGATGAAGATATTCCTATATTTTTTAAAAATAAAAGTATAGTATATATTCTTTGTATATTTGAAAATGTTAAAAATGTTGAAAAAACAAAACCATATTTGTATATTGGAATAAGTGATAATATTTCAGAACGAATAAAATATCATACAAAAAATTTATTAAAAAATAAAAGTCTACTAAGAAACGAAAAAAAAAATAACATACTAAACTATAAATATAATATGACACAATTTTACACATTATTATTTAATGTTGAAAATAAAAATGTAGCTGCAAAATATGAAAAACAGCTAACTGAATTTCTAAAAAACTCGTATGACATTATTTCAAAATAGCAAAAACAGACAAAAAAAAGTTAATTTCATATATATATTGTGATATATATTTCGATATACTAAATGTTAATAATATAGATTTTTTTTTTTTGTATGCATTTCTAACATTAAAAGTGATATATATCCGAAACGAAATGCGAGCATTCGCTGTCGTAACATTTTTGAACAAATATATTTTTATTATAATTATAAATTATGTAAATATGATTAGATTTATGAGATCTATCAATATTTTTACAATATTTATTATCCTTAAAATTTAGTATATATTCTTCATCATTATATGAGATTGAACTTATAAAATATTGGATTAATAAATATACATTATCACTATTTTGTTTATTTAAAGAATTTGTATATTGATCTAATAAATATGTAAAAAAATTTTCATTTTTTAAAAAAAATAAATCATTAAATTTGTTTATATTAATATTTTGTTGATTTATTTTTTGGCTTAAATTATTTTTGGTTGTCTTTTCATCATATTCTTTTATTTTATCTACATTGTGAATATAAGCATTTTTTGCTGTCTGGGTTTCATAGGTATATTCATAATTGTCATTAACCCCATGTCTATCTATGAGGGTATTATTATTTCCATCGTTTTTATCAGGTTGGTTGATTGTTGGATCTGGAACTTCGGGTTCCAATTTAAATGAATCATAGTCGATGTTATTATATATATGAACAATTTTATAAAAATAGTCTTTGGTTATTTCGGATCTAAATTTCGTTGTGTATATTTTATTTTTTTTAAAGTTTTTATACAAATTAAAATTCCAAAAAAATATAATTTTTAAAATATTATTAACATGGTTATTATCCTTTACACTATTTAGGTTAATAATTTTATGAGCATTCGGATTTTTTAGTTGTTTTCGTTTTGTCAAATTTGTATTTTTTATTTGAATTCCAATTGAGTCATTCATATGTAAGTTCTTGTCTATTAAGAGATGTAAATTTTTTTGTGCAATATCATTTAGTTTGTATATATTATTTCCATATTCTTTTTCTGTATGTTCATATTTAAATATATTTTTTTCACTTATTTTATTATATATATCATTTTGTTTATAAAATGTTACTAGTGATTTTAGTATCAATTTATTTATGTCCTTTTTTTCGTAAGGCTTCACATTAAATTTACTTAAAAATAATTTATTTTTTTTATTTTTTTTGCTCGAAAATATCATTCTAAAATTACGATTTTTACTATATACTGAATTATCAATTATACATTTTAATAAAATATTATTTCCTTCATCAGTTTCATCTATATGATTAAAATTTAATTCATTCTCATGATTATCTAGATGTGCAAACCAATTATTTTTTTCAGTTTCAAGTGGCATATTTAGATCATCACAATTGTTAATAATATTTTCATTTTGATTATGTACATCAGAATTTTCACCATTACTTGTCTCATCATTATATATATCATTTTTTTCCTTTTTAGAGTTTTCTATATTTTCATTTTTTTTTTGTGCATATAATAAAATAATATATTTTTTTTTTTGATTATTACACATATTATCACTTAGATCATTTATATAATAGTTTACTACATCTTCTATACTATCACTATATAATGAAAAATATTGATGTAATTCTTTTTTTACCTGATTATGTTCATTATTTATTTTTTCTTCTTCCGAATTTTCAACTTGTGTATTATTTTTTGTTAAGGATTTACCATGTTGGATAGCAAATATCACATCACTTATTTCGCTAAAATCATCAATAGAATTAATATCTTCAATTCTACCGTCAAAATTAGGTGATTTTACTTTTCCCGGATCATCGATTGTATATTTATTTTTGCTTATAAAAAGTGTTAGCAAATTAATGCTGTATATATGTCCACATTCTGCTATAGTTTGATGTATATAATTTATGAATAAGTCAACAAAATATTTCATTGAATTTTCATTGTCAAAAAGAAGATAAACATTTTTAGTTGTATCATCATTTGTTTGTTTTTCCTTTTTTTTATATTGTTCATTCTTAAAGTCTTCATAAAAGCTATCTGGGTTTTCATTAATTTTATTTAAAAAAAAACGAGCGTAATTAATCAGATATTCATTATAATCCCAATTTAAAACATGAATATTTTTTACAATTATATGAAATGAAATTTTATCATTTGTTGAACTATCTAATATTAAAATGTCATTTAAACATATTTTTATATTAAAATAATTGTAAATAAATAAACATAATTCAATTAAAAAAATAAACAATACAATATCTTTATTTTTATATTCTCCAATATTATCATATTCTATATCAAAATAAAGCCATCTCTTTTCATTACTTATTATTAATTCATATAAATTCATATCTTTATCTTCTTCATCCTCAACATTGGTACTTGTAGAGGAATTATCAATTTGGTTATTTATATCTGTATAGTAAATTTCCCTTAATGATAATGTATAAAAACTGTAAAATTTTAGAAACTCATAAAAATTGTCTATTATAAAACATCTTTTTGCATTTTCAAGTTCTTCAGTATATAGAATAATATTTTTTTTTTTATAAATAGATAGATTGCTATTTGTATGATCAGGAAGTTGGCTTACTATGTCATCATGTTCATTGTCCTCATTTTCTGTAACCTTTTCATAATAGTTTAATGCATCATGTTGTTTGTAAAAAATTTTTTTTTTTATAGGATTGGATGTATCGTTGTCATTAAATTTTTTTATTTTTTTTAATATAGCATATTTTTCAACATTTAAATATAGTGAAATTTGGTTGTTGTTTTTTCTTTTTCCATAAAAACTTTCTGCATCGATTACCATCGTGAATTGTTGTTAATATGTGACTGTAGTAAAGGGAATTGAATATAATAGCTAGACATACTAAACAGGGTTACATTCTTTATGCACATAAGTATGCATATGTATATATGTACATACATATATTATATATATTGGCGCGAGTAGAAAAAATAATATGGGTTGGTGTGAACTGATAAAATTTTCCATTAACTTATAATATTGTAAAAATAAACTATACAACAAATAATGATCTTATTCTTTCTTTTATTTTATCATCAAATGTTTTATCTCGTATCTCGTCACCGACCTGAATAAAAAAATTCAAAATATATATACAACATGTGAAGATAATAAAAAGGGTAAACATACGTGGAAAAAAATATGGAGATATATAAGGATTAAATTACTTGATATAGGGGATTTAAAATAATCAAATCAAGAAATATCGTTTTGTAAATGTCCTTTAAAAAGTCTGATAAATTGGCCATATCTTTATGAGTGATTAAAACGAATTTGTAAGCTGTAATTGTAAAAAGAGAAAAATCAGGAAAAATTTAATTCCATATTTTAATATGTACATGTAAGGAATAATATGAGTGCAAGGGATTCATTTGCATATGGATTGTGTATAGCTAACCTGTGAGGGTTTCAAAGTAATGCAACTTGTATAAAGGGGTATTAAAGGAATTGAAGTTTCCGACATGTAAATTATTTTGGGTATTTAATAGATTTTGTTCGTGTGTTTTTGTATTTACGTTAATATTTTTAGTCCCATTATCCATCAACTTATATAAGTTTTTTAATTTTTTATTTGGCTGTATATTAAAGCATAAGTAGTTTATTGCATATATTGAGCCTAGTAACAATTTTTCAGTTTCATTTTTACTTTCTTTATTTTCGCGTCCTAATTTTTTACTATCAATTTTATTTTTTTCCTGATCATTGTTTTTTAAGCAAGTATTGAAAATTGGCTGGTTTTTGTAAAAAATATAAAAGTAGTAATCTCGGAAATTTTCAGAGACGTCTGCACTTTTCTCATGTAACATGTTATTTGTATTTGTGTAAGTATTTTTATTTTGTATGTTTTATTAAATAATCAGTATTGGGTTATGTACAAGTATATATATATTTCCCAAAAATAATATCAGCTGTTTTGTATGTTTTTTTTTTTTTTTCAAAATTTGTATAAATAATTATTTTTATACTTTTTATTGGTGAGTTTTTAAAAAAAGAAAAGGACGAAAAATTTAAATAAAATGTTATGTATGTATATGGATATTTTAGAAAATATAAAAACAATTTATTAAACTATATAGAAATATGAAATATATTTTTTTGCAATTTTTTTTATTTTTTTCAAAAAATTTTATCTTTAAAAATTCAGTAGGATTTTACAGTTTCATATAGCTTTTGATAAATTTAGGATGTGCAACTTAGATATAGGGCCTGGAAATTTTTTTGATACATATAAAACCGGAACAATGTTAAATTCATGGTACGGAAAAAAATGATATAAAAGGGAAAAAGAAGTATTAGTATATATTTCACAAAGCTTACAAAATATATTTAAAAAAACTTTACCCTTAAGGTATATATTTATATATTTGATCTTGAATAACTATTGTAAAAAAATATCTATTTAAATATATTTAAGGAACATTTGAATTATAAAGATATATAGAAAATAAATAAAAAAATATAATGTATGGATGAGTATCAAAATTATTTAAATGATAAAAATATAAATAATGAAAAAATCAGAAAAAATCAAAACTTTTCGGAAAATTTGCTACAAAATTTAAGAGATAACATATTTGAGAATAATAATAGTACAAATATGAATTCTAGTGAAAACTCGTCTTTTCTACAAACACATTTAGAGAAGAATAAAAATTTTCACATTAATGAATCAGAAAAGTTTAGAGATAATCAAGTAAATATAAATTGTACGAATAATATAAGGAGAGTAAATAATGTTGATGAAGAAAGTGTAGCAATTCCTCGGTGTAATAGTAGCACCAATGATAATACCTCTAATAATTTTAAGGTTTTAGAAAATGATAAGTCATTACAAAACTTACACAATAGTGATATAGAGAATACTAACTTTATAAATAACACATTTGATAGTAGTAAACAAAATTTAAATGAAAGTACAGAGAATATATCAAATATTGAAAATGTATGTAGTTTTGAAATGAAAGAAATTATACCTAATAAAGGTGTAGAACAAAATGAGATGGAAAATACCCATAAAATAAGTGACGAAGAAATAAACAAAAATTTTGAAATGAAAAGTGAAAATGAAAATGATTTGAGTAAAGAAATAAAAGCTCTTGACCCTCCTAAAAGTGTTTACGAATATAATCATAATGTTATATATCACGAACTATATATTGAATTATTAGAAGTAAATAAAAGTTTGCAAAATAAAATAAAAAATTTAGAAAAAATAATAGAAATGCAAAAAGAATTATTAAAAAGTAAAGAAGACGACACATTTGAACATAATATGATTGAAAAGAGGAAAATGGGTAGTAAAAGTTTCGTTAATAATAATTATTTTTTAAATTTTTTCAATAAAAAAAATAAAACTAGCAAAAAAAAAGAAGATGAGGATGGAAAGATTGATAACGAAGATGATAATGAAATTTTTGAAAAAGATGGAGTAGCTGAATCGGGTTATAATCATAATCGAAGAGGGAAAGGGAGTATGACAAGGTTTCAGAATATGCCTTTTTCATTTTTTAGTGATAAAAGTAGTAAACAAAAAAAGCAAAAAAATGATGAAGGAATAGATACAATGAATTTATCAATACAAGGAAAAGACAACGTAGATCAAAAAACAAAAAGAACTACAGGGACTTCGAAATGGGCAAAACAATTTGATTATAAATGGATTAAATCTATTAATAATTCTAATAACTTCCAAGAATGTGAACATATATATAATGATGATACAAAGGAGTTTGATGAAATGGACAATGATCGAAACAATGATATGAATAAATATATGAAACTGTCTTTACGTGAGAATGAATATGTTGATTTTTATGATAATGATGAGAATTGTATTTATGATAATCCACAATATTTATATAATAATAATAAAGGAAGTAAAATAAATAAAAAAAAAAGTTATTCATTTTTTAAAGATAAACAACATTCAAAAGAAAGTGATAAATACACAGATAGTGAATATAAAGATATAAGTATAATTAAAGAAATAACACTTATAAAATATTGGTATAATAAAATTATACCTTTAATAAATGATGAAAAAAAAATATATACATTAATCGAATTAGTAATGATGAATTATATGCCTCAAGTTATAAAAGAATATTTTTGGAAAGCAAATATAAATAACAAATTAAATATATCAGATTATTTTGTTAAAGTATTAATTAAAAATGCAAACTTTATACAAATATATATATACATAAATAATAAGCAATATCATAATAATTTTTCTCGTTATTTTAAAAGTTTAATAAATTTAGAAAAAAGTAGCATAAATGTTGTGCCCTCACCATCAAGTGGAACATGTTTTGTCGATGAAAATGAATTAATAAGTACAGTAAAAGAAAGTGAACTTTTTAAAAAATTGGTGAAGGCAGGAATATTTATAGAAGATGATGAAGAGGGTAGTAATGATTCAAAAGAGAATGGTAAAGTAGGTAGTACTGACAATGGTATAGAAGTGAATAGTGAATTAAATAGTACATCGAATCTTAATAAGGATGAAGAATGTGATAAGGAAAATGATAAAAAAGAAAAAGTTGAAATGAACAAATTTGAATATTTAGATATAGATATACTTCAACGTTATTCAATTCATAAATTTTTTTATCAAATATTAATCGATTTAGATAGAACGATGTATATAATAAAAAAGAACCAAGAATATTATCAACGAAATAGTGTAGATCAAGACAATTTATTGTTTGAATTAAATATCCCTGATACCAAAAAAAACTTAAACAAGCTTCTACAAATGTATGTTATGTTTAAGCCAGAATTAGGGTAAGTACAAAAGGGGGAGAAACACGAGCAAGAATATGTCTATTTTTGATTGTTTGATTGTTTGATTATTTATCTGTTTCTTCTTCATTGATTTTTGAATTTTCTTCTATAGGTATATTCAAGGAATGTCATACATCGCCTTAGTATTTTTGTTACACTGCAAACTGGAAAAAGCATTTATCCATTTTGCAAATTTTATGGTAAGGACCCCATTTCGAAAATAATCTACAAAAATATGGTTTTTATTTTTGTTACAATTTTGGATTTTACCATCTATTAAGTTCGTCATTATTGTTATGTCGGGTTGATTATAGCTGATGGTGTTATTTTTTTATTTACTTTTTTTACAGGAATATAAGAATATGCGGAACTTATACAGCTTTAACAAACAGGAAATACAAATATTTTTATATACAATTAAGGAAATTTTGACAAAAAAAAATATTGAAGTTTATAAAGAAATCGTTAAACATTATAATATAGATAATATATTTATTCAATGGGCTTACACGATGTTTTTAACGTAATTTTTTATATTTAAAAATTTGTTATGAATTTGTTTAGCTTGGTTGTAAGAAGTTTAATATATAAAATAATACAATATGCATATTTCTCTTTACATTTTCACCCTTTTCAGGTGTTTACCTTTCCGTATTTTCATTCGCATATTTGATATCTATACATTTAATGAAAAAATAATATTCGAGGTAAATAAAAAATAGCTTTATAAAGTATATAATTTTTACATAATAAAAAAGGCGAAATATATTCATAATATTTTATATATTTTCTTTCCCTATTCAGACAATTATATGTATATTTACATATTTTAACAAATTCCATTCTATGGAAAATGTTGACACAATGATAAAGCATTTATCTTCCTTTTCATTTAACATGGACATACAGGTAAGTCCTTATATATATTCCTACAAATGTTTTCACACACAATTTTTAATAAATTTTGCTTAACTTATGAAATATTATAAAACTATTTTTAGGAGGATAAATTTTTTTCAATGTTAAAAAAATCAAAAATAAAAAAAAGGAAAATTATATATTATAGAGAAAAATACCTTTCCACCATTAGTAGTAAGACACATTAATTTATTCGAGTTTTTTGGTTTGCTTAAGATTTGTTTGTTCTATAGGGAATGATATTATAAGTCATACTATTACAAAATATATTTTTTATATGATTATTTCTTTTTAGAAAATGAAGAAGTCCATGAGAATTAAACAAAATTTAGTGGAGGGATTTACATAATTCGAAAATATTTCGAGAGATAGTAGCAAGCTTAAAATATGTACATATTCATATTATTTTTGTTTTTTCATATATGATAGGTATTTTAAATTTTGTGAAAAGATAAAAATAAAATTTAACTTTGTTATTATTCATTTGTTTTGGTTATAATAATATTATATATAATTATTTTTTAAAAACAAGTAAACATTTTTAAAGTCTTTTTTTAAATAAATTTTACAACACACGCTATATTCTAGCAAATTATAATTGTAAAAATAACATTATATTATATCATTTAATGGTGAAAAAAAATATATATTAATATTTTATATTCGAATATTTGGTAACCATATGAATATTTTTTCCTCTCCGAATGTATGAAAGGATTATAGAGAAAAAAAAATAATATTAAGCTCATGAATTTAAAAAAAATAAATAAAATTAAAAAACAAAAAAAATATTATAAAAAATAGTATTAGGGGGATTATGTAGACTGAAAAATTATCGTGTAGAATTATAATCCAGAATAAATAAAAGGAAACATTTATTAAAAATGTTTTATAAAATATTTTGAATATATAAAAACGGGGATGGATCATAATGCTAAAAAAAATATGTAAATAAAATGTTTACACACAAGTTGAAAATTGGGATAATGCATGTGTCTATTCGGGAATATATAACTGAAATAAAATGATATACTTTTTTATTCTGTTTTAAATTGCTCTTTAACATATGTGCTTAAAAAAAAGGATAGATCAAAGTATTTTTTTTTCTCTTCATTTGTTTCTGATTTGACAATGTTTTTGACTGATTTGGTGGCATATTCTTGTATAAAATTTACAAAGGATATTAAATTTCCGTAAAATTTCATGTAGTCATTTACCTATAGGTATATAATAAATAGTATAAAAAATAATAGAAAACTGAATAAAAGTTAATATTTTTTCAAATTTTTATATTTTCTTTTAGTAGTGAAAAATATACCTTTTTTAGCTCCTTTTGAAGATCAAGATAAAGAGGCACTAAGTGATTGAGCTCGAAATCGTTTGAATCGTTTTCATCCTGCCCATTCTCATCATTTTTGTTTTCTTCATTAATTCCATTTTTACTAAAGCTATTTTCCATATCTTTATTGGCATTATTTAGGTTATTTTGAGACTCTAAATAATTTTGCACTTGATCAAATTCTTCCTTTACAGTTTTATAAATATAATCGATATTAGCATTTTCTTTAAATTCTTCTAGATAAAATTTAAATCGTACGATTAAAAAGAGGGAAAAGCAGTCAAACTTCTCCAGTTTTAGGTTCCTATTAAAACGAAATAAGAATGAAAAAAAGTATATATATGAGGGCATAGAGACAATAAATTTTTGAAATACAATATGGTATTTGTCATTTGAATTTCCCTTTACCTATTATGAAGCAAAGCAAAATTGGCTAAGGCTTTCCATGGATCCGAGTTTGTATTTTTATCGTAATTAATTATATCATAAACATTTGTTTCATTGATATATGTTGATATATCCGTATTTATTAACTGTTCAAATTTGATTTTATTTTTTATTTTAAAATTATATATATCTACATTATATATTAATTCTATTGAATAAAAAAAATTTGAAAATTTTTCTTTAATTATACTATTGTAAGTTTCATTAAATTTTTGAATGTGTTGATCGTTGTTTGTATTATCATTAAAATCATTTCTTAGTGTATTTTCCTGTTCTGTCGGATTTGTATCTCCAAATATATTTAATATATTGTTAAATGTTTGGAATTCATTTAAATCTTCTAAAAAGTTATCACTAGACTCAGGAGTGTATTCTTTTCCGCAATAATTTAACCTAATATATGTTTCGATAATTAAATATAATCGATCCAAAAATAAAAATATAAAAAAGTTTACTGCATATAGATCTAATAAAGTAATTTTAGTAAACTGAGATATCCATTTCATAAATTTATTTTTTTTATATTTAAATAACTTTTCTCTTAAGTCACAATATTTTTTATAATCCTCATTGTTTAAGGTTTGTGATAATATACTTCTGAAACGAAGCCGATAATCAAATCTTTTCTCATCAAATATGTTTTTTATAATTTTTTGGATATCTTTATTTTTAAAGATATAATCATTATATATAAATTCTTTTTTTATAGACTTTTTTAACTCCTCTAAATTATATTCTTTATTATTTTTTCCAATAGACATGCTATTCTCAGCACTATCATAACAATTGTCATCGTCACTTTGGTGAGCAACATCATTATCAGTCTCATCTAATTTTTCAGTTTTTATTAATACGTTTTTCATATCATTTGCCACTTTTTGATCCAGAGAATTGCTATTGTTGTATAAATTCAAACAAATACTGCTGCTATTAGAAATATTTTTTACATTACTTGTATTGGCATTTTTATTTATACCATCTGTCTCTAATTTGTTATCATCGATATTGTATACTTCTTTTACAATTTCGACATTATCCTTCTGTTTTATTATATTTTCAGGAGAGGTAAAATCATTACTCCATCTCTTATTGTATACGTCTTGAAAATTTTGAAATTCAAATGGAAATATTTTTTTTAAAAATACTAAAAGATCCTTATTTTTATTGTCATTTTTATACTCGTATGAAAACTTTTTAAATATAACATAGCATAAAATATTCATATATAAATGCAGCCCTTTTATAAAATTGAAATTATCTTCTAGTTTGTAAATCCGCAATATTCTAGCTATATAATTTTTTAAATTTAGATCATATTTTACCTGAACGGCAATAAAAAAAAAATAATAAATAAAGCCAAGCTAGCCAATTTAAATTTAGTTGAACAATATGTAAATCAAATATCAGCATTAAAACGATTACAACTTTTAAACATTGTTACTTTATCTTTTTTTTTAAAAAAAAGAACTCATACAAAATAATAGTCTTAATTTATTTTATGGTTCTATTTCAACTGTCTATATAATATTATATATTTCATAGAAAGCTTACATTGGAATAATCAATTAGGACATGCCCATAATAACGGTTAGGTTTACTTTTGTTTTTATCGGCATTTTTATCAATCTTAATATTCTTAATTTTATTCACTAAAAAGAAAAAGGATATAAATTATATGTGGAATTGAAAATATGGATAATAAATATGTTTATACATATATGAATTTATACAAATAGCACATGTGTATTTTCTACAGAGAAAGTATATATGTCTTTTTAACTCACGTGATTTTTTATTTTTTTTCTTTATATAATATATTAATTTCCGTCTTTGATCTTTTGTTAGTTGCTGCATTAATTCCCCCCATTCTTTTTTATTTTTGGTTTTCAATATTAAATAAATGTCTTTAATTCTGTCGTCATCCATGGTTTTAAACGTGTATACCAATATTAATTTATTTTTGTTTTGTTCAGCTTCTTTTATCCTCCTTTTTTATTTTACTTGTTTCCCAATTCAAATTAAAATTATCATGAGGAGGAAAACTTCACTAGTATAACATTTTTAAATATTACTATTAAAGAGGAATATAAAAATTAATGATATGTATAACCTTTGGGGTTTCAATCTCTTAAATTTTATTAAATGAATATTTTCATGAAGAAAAATATATACAAATTAAATAAGCTTTTGATAACGTACTACTATTTAATAGTAACTGCAAATAGATGAAAATGAAACAAAAAATAAAACGGTTTATTTTATGAACCTATTGTATTGAATTATAAGTTCTAAAATAAAAAATAATAAAGTTAAAATAGTGTATGAAAAACTGAAAAAAATTAAAAAAAGAAAAAAAAAACAAATAATTGAACATTTATTTATACCAATATATGGAAATTAATATATGATAAACCATAATATTGACATCATTTATTATTGAAGCAAAAATTAATATTTTGATTCAATTAAATATTGGTGAAATACAATTATATATTATTAAGAAAGAGTTTCCATATTTTCCATTGTTTACCTTTTGATATATACTATAATACAACGCATTCAGACGCAGTGAAATAATACATACGACCATATATCATGGAAATATATTTATATGGATAACATATGGCATGATTGTACATTAAATTTAAAAAACAAATTATATTTTCCTTTGTTAGGATCCCAATTATATGAAATTATGTTCACTCTATAAATGTCTACGTATAAATCATACGTTATAATTGGCTACCTTTTTGTTATAATTAATAATAAGGATAGAACCGCCTTAAAGAAGAAAGTTATTTATTCCATTTTTTCATATGGATTTATAAGAAATAAAATAAAAACCATAATATTGTTTCATATTTATAAACCGGTATTATTTTTTCCTATTAATATACTATAGCTTTATTTAAAGACAATTTTTTAAATATATTGCCATAAAATTGTTTGTATAATATATATAAAAATAATATACATATTATGATACAATATATATATATATTCTTATGTAATTTCGACAAAATAATCACGAAAAAATGCCATAAGCAAGTAAATAAAGTTATGAACCGCAATATAAAACTGAATATGTAAGTATACATGCTAAAATAAAGTATGACAACTATATACATATATATATTGTTAAATGAAATCATGTAGTATTATCATTAAATAATGTACTTAAAAAAATATATATTATAAATATGCATATTATATATTTATTAAAACCATGTGAATCCATTAATCACATAAATCACATATAGATATAATGATAATGCAAGGAAATCAATACAAAGCTGTAAAAACATAACAAATGGATAGGACTATATAAAATAATACATAGTACATATACATACAATATGATATATGTGTTTTACCCAATCATCATATGTTTAATAAAAGCAATATTTTATATATGTCGGTGCAGCACATTTAAGAGCAAGAAAATAAAGTTATCATTATGGATAACATCCCTAAATAATATAAAAATTTTGTCATTATAAAATCGGTGTATATATATATATTATGTATACTCATGATTTAGTCTATATTATATATTGATAGCATAAAAATTGTGATTTGTTTAACTGTTCATAACTCATCTGAACTATTAATAATATCAGTTAAAAAATTTTCGTACCATTTATTATTAACTGTTAAATTTTTTAATTCTTCGTGATCGATTTCCATTCCCATAAATTTTGTTGCTTTATGCAAAATATCTAAATGTGCTTTACTGTCGCTAATATTAACTTGTAATTTGGGTTTTTTAGTTCCATCTTCTGATTGTACTTCTTGAATTTTAATATCATTCAACAAGGCATCTGTAACACTGCTGTCACTTGTATATTCTCTAAATTTTATCATACCTATTAAAATTTGATTTAATTTGTTTTTAGTTTCTGGATTTTTTAAATCATCTTTATTCAATTTCATTAAGCTAGCTAACTTTTCTAACATTTCATCGTGACCTTCAATTTCATTAATAATTTCATCCATAGATTTATTTTCACTATTGTTTTTGACTTTTTCCATAGTTTTTCTTAAAAATGTTTTCACCATTTTTTTTTCCGATGTTTCATTTTTTGAATTTAACACATTTTGTAAGTACATATAAAACCTTATCATTTCTTTCATATCTTCAGGATTTATTAAATTATCAAATATATTTTCGCTCACGTCAGGATATAAACTACTTTCATCTATTATTGTGCTATGATCATTTTCGTTATTGCCATTTTTGTCTGCTATTTTAATTTCATTAAATAATTCAGCAGCTTCATTCAATTTATTTTCATTAAGTAGCTCTTTTAATTTTTGAAGATGTTCCATATGTAAGGCGTCTTGGGAGCTACCATTTTTCATTTCTTTTGAAGCGTTCTTTTTATTTGTCGCATTGCTACATTTTATTATGGATAAATTTAAAAGTAAAAAAAGAGAAAATGGTATTACCTTCTTGCTCACCATTTTGGTGATTGTAAATTTTTAAAAAATATATTTTTTGTATTATATATGTTAAATAACAATAAAAAAAAATTAATGAATACTATGTAAAATAATAATAAATAAATATTGGCTTTAAACGTATGTAAAATAATGTATATAATATATAAAATAGTCTATATATTTTCCACTTTAAAAAGATTAAGAAAGATATTATATTCTGATCGCTATATAATTTTAATACACTAAAATTTTTGTTAAAAAAATTAAAATTAAAAATATTTTGTCTTGAAATATATATGAAAAAATAAAATTATGAATATTATTTAATAAAAAATATATGTATAATTAAAATTATAAGTTTTATATATAGGACAAAAAATAACCTTTATAATATATGCCAAAAAAATTATTGTAACCATATGTAATATGATTATAAATTTTTTTATGTGGAATTCAATTTTTACATGCACAATGCACTGATTATTTTTTTTATTAAGCAATAACACAATATTGTAACCAAATTATAGTATTTAAAAAAAATGGAAAAAGGGACTTTTAAGAAAAAACTGTGTTATTATATATTTTTATTATATTTTCAACATTACTAAAATTGAAAATGGGAATATAAAAATTTATACTATAATAAATTATATGCTTATTTTATTTTTGGCAATTGTCACATTTATATACAATAATTTATCTATTACCCATATGTGGCATATGAACAAATTTGTTTATATAGTATCTTTCAGAGATATAAAGAACGAGGAGAGAACATTCCTTTTCTTAATTAACAATAATGGCATATTCTCTAATTTTACTTGATATTTTCCATGAATAAAAAGAGGTTTGAGTTCCTACCCCAATTAATATATTATAAATAAATGTATAAATATATACTTGCTATACACTGTTTTTTTTTAATTATATTTTATGCCATGTTTTTGCAACTCTTTCGCAAATTACGTAAGAATATATTCAATCTTTTTGAAATAAGCACAAGGAACAATTATGATTAAAATAATAAATAACTAAGAATTATAAATAGTTTTTATACAGTATTTGTATTTCATTGTCATATTATATAATTGCGATAAATTGCATAATATTACACTTCGGTTGTGTAAATATAAGGAAGAGTAGTGGGCAATCCAAGAGTTGCACTCTTTACATTATAAAGGTTGCTTATTTTTTTAAATTATAAAAAGAGAAAAATGTATATAACTGCATGTATGTATGGTTTATGTGCTTGTACATGCATATAGACGTGCTTCCATAGGAAGGAAAAATTATAATCCTTTCTTATTCAAAAATTGACAATTAAATGTTATAACATATATATTATTGGAAATTAAAAACACCATTTTCAACAATCATTTGGCCTTTAATAACGGGTTTATATATTTGTAGATTTAAAATATATCTAAATTATAAAATTTAATAACAACACATTTTGTTTTTTTCATTTTTACTAAGTTTTATATTCTTGAAATTTTAAAAAAAATTGCTCTAAAAAAACAAAAAATATTTGCATTAATTTTGAAACATATATAACAACTCGATAAAATATTAGACCTGTTTCCCATTTTATTAGCCAAGAAAATTATATAGAAAAGTGTAAAACACACAAGTGTTTTACCTTATTTTAATCATATTAATTTTATTATAATTATTTTTAGGGAGAAAAATTATTATTATCATAAAATGGTGTTTGCAACAAGGGGAAATATATTAAATTGGTGTGTAGAAAAAAAAAATATAAAAAATTACAAAAAATAAAATAATTGGTAAATATGTCATAAAATTATATTTTTTGGGGTATTTTTAATATGAATACTATTTATTGTGTTTACTATTATTTTTTAATATAAAATATGTATATATATTTATATACACAATTCAAGTAAATTTTTTTTATAAGTTGCTATTTTGTTCTTGTTCTTATTGAAATTGTTTATGCACATGCGTATAATTTGAAAAGAGAGAGAAAAAAAAAAATAAAATATAGTGAAAAAATATAAAAGCACAATAGTTATTTATATATAGTAACAAATTAATATATATTAAATTTTCTTCATTAAAAAGTATATGTTGTAAAAATTCAATGAGAAAATTGTATACATAATTAAACAACATAGTGTAAAAAAAAAAGAAGCCACAACCATATATAAATAATCTTTTCCAAAAAAAATGAGTATATATTTTTCGTAATTTTTTAAATTACTATTGCATTTTACTCAAAACTATAAAATGAAAAAAAATAAGGAAAAGTAAAATAATAATTATAAATACGATAGTGTGCCCCTTATTCTATCTTCGCTAAAAAACAAGCAAAATTTGAATTAATAAAATGAAAAAATTGTTTCTATATATTTTTCCGTTTTTTTTTGTAATATTTAGTGAATATATAACATGTTTAAGAGAAAATAGTATTGCACACAATTCCCAACTCGAGAATTATTCGAGTGGCATAAAAAATATAGGGAATAATGTGTGTACCTGTGATTTTACTGATAAATTAAATACAATACCCCAAAGTAAAACAAAAATAATTTGCAGTCTTAAACCCGGTTTTGGAGATGAAATTCGGATATTAGCAAATAAAGAATATGATATATATTGTTTTAATAACTCTAAAATATATTGTCCTTTAAAAAATACTTTTATAAGTAATGCAGATATAAATAATTATTCAAAAAATTTAAAATATACAATAAGTGATATACAACATAATAATAAAGCTGTTAAAGAATATCGTTTAGTTATAGATAAAAATGCAACAGACATTTTATTTTATTGTACAATAAAACCAAAACAAATATCTGAATTATTAGAAGGTGAAGTAAAAGTTGATTTAAAAAGAGAAATAATTGAAGAGTACGCAGTAGTACAAAATGCGGATACTCATGTTTGTGATTTTTCACAAGGAAATTTAAATATAAGTCCGTCTGGAGGGTTTTTTTATAAAAATTCAAGATCAGTTAATTGCATATATAAAGTTGTGCCAAATGAGTTGTTTTTAATAAAACTGCCAAAACTGGATGTTGTAAATGAAGTATTATTACCTAGTATAGTTAACTGCTTATCAGAACATTCTTTTATTAGTTTTACTTTAAAAAATATTGAAGAATATGATGATAATACAACACTACATTTAACATTAGGAAAGGTTAATAAAAAATTTAGTTTGGTTTGCTCTTTTGATTTGCTGGAATATAAAAGTGAGCCATGTCATATTGGAAGAAAAGGGAATGTCGTATTTTACTTTAACCCATAAAAGGATGTAATAAAAAAAATCAATGAAAAACACTAAAATTGCATAATCAAATTATAATAATATCATTTATCATAATGGTGATTATATCAAGGGACAGAATTAAAGGCATGAATACGCAAATAGATATAATTCATTGAGGATCTTTTCCATTCCGAAAGTATATAAAATATTATATGCTTAGATTTTTCATATGCCTATTTTCAGTTTCATTTTGCGTATATTACTGAGTATGGTAATGTATGCGTCATAGTAGCATTTACACTATTTTTTTGTTTTTTTTTTGTTTTTTTTTTGCTTTTATTTTTGCTTTTATTTTTGCTTTTATTTTTTATTTGTCGTTTTTAATGCTTTAAATCTCAAAAATTTTGAGAAAAGCATTTCACTAATTTGTCTTTTAATTTTGTTTCAGTCTTAAATATATTTGATTTTTAAAACTTTCTTTAATTTATACATTTTCAATTGAAGTTTTGAGACTTATTTTATAGTAAATGAAAAATAGTTGGATGATTTGTAATTATACAATAAAATATATGTAATCGTATTATAATATTAAAAAAAGGTAAAGGAAAGAAAAACGAAAATGTAGACACATATGTGTGCATATTTACGCATCTATACATATGTGGGCAAAAATTAAATACCGTCCAGTCTCTCTCATAATTTATGAATAAGTAACCGATTAAAAAAGGGAGATAAAATATATACTGAATAAAATGATAAGAAAAATAGTAGCTGTAATAAAATAAGGCGAATATGAATGTGTAAACAAATTTATTTGAATAATTAAATTACAAGTGTAGTTACTTTTTTCTACAATATCCAAATAAAAAAAATGTCTTTATTTACAAAATAATCATAATAATGTAAGGATGCCTGATTTTAAAGACATTTGTATGAAGGAAATATTTCCAAGTAAACAAATAAAAAGGTTTTTTTTAAAATGTCGACCTAAGGAAAAGGTTTTGTATTCCTTTACTTCGGAAAATGTAAATTTTTTCAAATAAAATTAGCAAAAAAAAAGGAGAAAAAATTGAGAGATATAAAAATGTCGTTACAATGCACCTATTCTTAATTATATGCATAATATTTACACCATATATATCTATAAGCTTGTATACAAAATGATCTATTCTACGTATACATATTTTTAAATTGTTTGAATTGTTTCAAAATAAGCCATAGGCAAGCTTGTTCACTTTCTTAAGAGAAAAATAGTTTATTACACAAATTTGATTTTTATAGGAATCAGTAGATCAAGAAAAATATCGTAGGAGTTATAAGAGTATTTTAAAACAAAAAATAAAGGTTATAAATATTTGTAAAAAAAGTGCTAAGCATATCCAGTATAATTTTTACTTTGTTCATTATAAATATTTTATTTATTTTGTTTACACTATAAAAAAATACACACATATATGAAATGTATATATATGTATTATAGAATATACAGTTTGAAGTAATAACACGAAGATTCCACAAATGTCTAAGTTTTTTATATTTGGTTTTAATAATTTTTAGTAAAGACATTTTGTATATATTTTTTGATAAGGTTAAGAGATAAAGATGAAAATAAATATAATATGTACACATCCATTTTTATGATTCCTGTTTCACATTTTCTAGCAAAGTAAAACATTTTATACATAAAACACATAACTTTGCTGTTATATATTTATGTAATACTTTATAGGGGGAAAATATATTGACGGATACACTAACTATTGTTCTCATTATTCTTAATATTGTTGAAACAATATTTCATTTGTCTATTAATACTTCCTATATTTATTATTTTATGTTTTTTGATGTTTTGTCATTAATTATGGTTTTTGGAGACTTATCTATTTGTGAAAATTATGTGTTTAATTATTTGTGTTCCTCTTTTAAAAAGTATAGCAATTTAATTAGAATAAAAAATAAATTTCCATAACATAATCATCCATCCATATAAATATATTAAAATACATCCATATTTTATGCTTAAATTTTTTTGGTGTGATTGGCATAGCTTCTATCGTGTTGAAGACATAAGCAATGAAGAAATATTTTATTTACTGCAATTGTTTAAAGCCTTAAAAGTCACAAAAATATATCGGCTGGTTATCAAAATAATCAAGGATCATACTAAGGACAAATACGAACACCGGAATGAGTGGAATGTTATAATATTTGCATGAACATTTAGCCAAAAACAAGGCAAAAATATAATAAATAGAACAGACTATATAATAAGATCATATATATATATATGCATACTTGTATTCGCCTTTTTCTAACATTCCATTATTTATTTCATTTTTTAGTTTGAAAAAATGGAAAGTATGAAAAATAAACCATATTTGAAGGTAAAAATATATTTATTTATTTATTGCCGAGGGGTATCGCAAATTATTCTATATATTGTACAACCATATATGTATTTGTCTATAGTATGTATATGCTTTTTATGATCTTGAAATTATATTAGGATAATTTAAAATTTACAAATAAAATGCACTTGACTTTGATCAAAAGATTTTTTGTGTCCTTAATTTTTATTATGATATCCTATATATTGATTGAATTGGTAAAGTTATTTTGAATTATATAATATATCAAATGCTGCACCAAAGGGGTTTAGTTAGGGCATAAACAGAACTCATTAGTTTATTATATTTGCAAAAATAAATATGATTTCTCTCTATATATAAATAATTTAATATTATTAATTAAGGCAAGCTTTTCAAAGGGGAATAAAAGTTCAATGAGCTACTTTATATACAACATAGACCGGTTAACAGTAAAAGAAATACAAATATATATTTAGTTAGTTTATTTCTTTTTTGTTTTTTTAAATAGCATTTATCTTATCTTAACTTATCTTATAATATAATTCTTCAATCATTCTTTTAGAACACATTTTGATGACCATTATGAATCGGAATTTTTGAAAGCCCTTCATTTTTATAGTGTATGTTATGAAATATTTCGAAAAAAAAACATAAAATCAGCATATATGTTGGCACAAAAAATACAAACTTGATTCATTAATTTTAGAATATTCAAAGAACAAAAAATGATGAAGAGTATTTAATAAGTTTTAAGTCAAAAAGAAAATTACAAAATTTTGTTAACAAGAAAGAAATTAATATTGGAGAAGAGAAACACATATTATGGGATTTTACAAAATCATCCTATGTAATAATAAAAAATATATAGAGAGAAAACTTATTCAATATTTTTAATAAACATATATGAGTAATATATATGCATGCCCATTTAGGTTGAGATGACAAAATTGTTAGACATGAAAATCCCTAATGAAAAAAATGAGGAAGAAATTGTCCTGGACAGTACAATCCAAAACTCAAGTATATAAAATGGCTAAAATAAAATAAGTGCAGTAAAATAGTCTATAACAAGTATTACTATTGTATTTATTATTATCATTGATGCATTCTTTCTGATTTTTTAAGATAAACTAAGACATTATGAAATAAAAGTTTACAAATCCAAAGATTTTATCTTTTACATAAACATAAAAAAAAAAATAATAAAAAAAATCAAGAATATAGTGATATTAAAAATATTCATTATATTGGTACTTGCATATATATGAAATGAGAGAAAAAATAAAAATTAAATTATGTTTATGAGAAAAAAAGGCAGAAAAAATATGAAGAAACAAAATATCAACCCTTGATATTTATCCATTTACACATTTCATACTTAGATATTTGATTAAACGAAATAATTATTATATTTAAATTTTTAGTTTTCCTTTTTTATGTTGTTTTATTTTTCGGTCGAGCTAAATATTCTCTTGTTTCCAATAGAAAGCATATTGAAAAAGTTGAAACTCATGAAGTAAGAAAATAAAATAAAAATAATATAAATGTATTATTCTAAGGAAATATAGTGAAATATTAATAAATATGTACTTACATAATCATTTAATAGGAGAGTTATTATATATAGACATTTTTATTATTATATTTAGGTCTAATCCAACATTAGCTCTCGAAATGCAAGAGGAGTTACTGAATCATGAATTAGATAATATTTTACGAACTAAGCAATTGAAAAAGTAAATAAAAAAAGCTTTATATCCTTATTTGGTTGGCTATATATTATATATATGTGCGTATATATGTTTTCCATATTTTAAAAATCAGAGAATGCATAAAAGGGAATTATGAAATATTAAAAATGGAAGAAAATTTAATGAAACTTGGGACTTTAATGCTACTTGGTATTCCTACATACACATAAATATGAATAAATATATAGTAGTAAAAAATATATATTTTTGTTTCTTGTATAATACAATAAATAAGGATACGAAATTGTATTAAACTAATATATCTACATATATTTTTTTAAAGGTTTTGGGGAGGCAGGAGCAAAAATAATATCGAAAAATATAAATGACCAAGAAAGAATAAATTTATTGATAAATGGAGAAATTGTATATTCTGTTTTTTCATTTTGTGATATAAGAAATTTCACTGAAATTACTGAAATTCTAAAGGAAAAGGTGTGTATAGTATATTATAACAATTTATATATTCGATTATTTTGTTTATGTAGATTTGGAATGTATTTTTCGAATAAACTGGTAATATAGCTTGTTCCCACCAGTATAATTATATATATTTCCTTTTTTTTATATCTTTTCATTTAGATTATGATATTCATAAATTTAGTTGCAGAAATAATTCATGAGTGTTGTGATTTTTATGATGGATCGATAAACAAAAATATAGGAGATGCATTTTTATTAGTATGGAAATATAAAAAAAATTATTGTTTAAATAAAAGTTTTTCAAATCAAGAATATGCCAAAACAGAAGTACCCTCCTATGAATATTATTCTGAAAAAAAAAAAATTAACAGAATTTGTGACTTAGCTTTTTTATCAACAATAAAGACATTGATAAGATTAAAACAGGTAAGGGTGTGTTACTAGACATCTTATGTTAGAGATATTTAATTTACATATTATACACTAATTCATATATATTTATGAGAATAGTTTATTTAAAATTTTTTTTACATATAAAATATACTACATCATAAATATTTCAAAATAAAAATACAGTCAGAAAAAATAAGAGCGTTCTTGAAAAGCGAGAAAATTGATGAACTTATTAACAAAAATATTATAGAATTAAGTTTTGGTTTACATTTTGGATGGGCTATTGAAGGAGCTATAGGAAGTCGGTATAAAATTGATTTGTCTTATTTATCTGAAAATGTAAATATAGCTAGCCGGTTACAAGATATTTCAAAGATATACAAAACCAATATTATTATATCTGGCGACTTTTACGACAATATGTCTGAGGGTTTTAAAGTGAGTTGCATCGTTTTTCCTTAAAAAATAAAGAGAAACAATGCATAAGTAAATTGAAAATAAAATAGTTAAAAATAATATAATTGCAAAAGTGTAAAATTCACTCTTTTATTATTTTTAAAATTGAAGAAATTGCTTAGGAAAATAGACAGAGTGACATTGAAGGGATCCACAAACCCGTTATATTTGTACACTGTTGATCTGTGCCTAAACAAAGTTAAAACATAATAATTATATGGATGAATACATATATATATTATTTATTATTTTATTTATCAATCACGTGTGGATTATTATACCACTCTTGTTAATTTTTAAGTAGTAAATGTATTTTTGAAAATGAAGAATAAGATATTGAGTAATTTTTTGTAAATATTTTGAATTTTTCGTGCTTATTCAGATCCAAAATGAAAAGACAATAAACAAGTTCAACACCATTGGCTCGGGTTCAAATTCGGATAGGAAAATGACAAAAGTATTACAACTCAGTAGAATATGATGTTGCTTTTATATTAAGGTTATAGAGGAAGTAATATGATCAATAAGTTTAATTGTCGTTGCTTTCTTTCTATTTTTCACAGATTTTCGATGATATAAAGGAAAAAACAGAAAGAAGACGACGAAAAAAGCAGCTATCAAATCTCGACTATGACGTAATATATGCATATGTGTGTACATTAGATGAAATATGTAGCGTGTCATATATACACATATATTTATGATAATTTCATTACAGCTATTTTCAGAATACACGAAAAGCAGCGATATAAGATTAATTAAGGTGGATTATCCAGAGGAATATTTGCATTTATTTGAACAAAGCCTGGAATTGTATTTGAATGGAAAGTGGAGTGAATCAAAAAAATTGTTGGATCATTTAAAAAATAAATTTTATTTTGAAGATAATATTGTTTATCAGTTACTTGACTTTTTGAGCTCAAACAATTTCACCACGCCTTATGATTGGCCTGGTTATCGAATGTTTTTGCATAAGTCATAATTTTTTAATTATAAGAAAAAATAAATAAAAAAAAATGGGAAAAATAATAAATTAAAAAAAGATTTAAATAAATTAAAAGAGACAATATTGTGGCGAAATATATATTTATATACAGCTATCTGCTATGAAGTTTATATATTATGTTGATATTATAAAAACATAATTAGTTAAGGATTATAAAGTAAACAAAAGTGTGTAAAAAGTGAAACATAAAAAGTGTTCATAATAACAAAACAAGGGTAAATTCCACGAAGGAATATATATGTATGCCAATATAAAAATGGGCATAAGCTTATATCAATGAGTTTAAACTTTCTACATAGTCATAAGCTTTTTTTTGAACCATTTTTTGTGTGTTAACACTTCCGTGATTTTTTTCAAATAATAACCATTTTGTAAAAATCATTTTCATAACTCGTGTTTTAAATTTGATTGATGAAAATCGTTCAAATATATTTCGAATAAATTGTAATTCGTTAAGAGTTAATTTTTTAATTTTTTTTTTTTGATTTTCATCATCATTTTCATTTTTTTTTGCCTTTGTTAATGAATTGATATGTATGTCTAAATAAGTAAACCATATATCTGACCGTTTAGGATATTCCTGAATTAATTTTTCAAAATAATTTTTTCCTCTTTCTATATTTGAATATTTATATTCAAAACGTGCCGCATTTATTATTATGTTTAAATGTTTTCTTTTTGGTAATGCATGTAAAGATTTTAATAAAATATTATGAGCGTATTCTTCATCGTTAAGTGTGTTATGCAAAAGTTCTAAATAGCGAGTCCATATTTTTTTTGAATATTTAAATTTTTTAATAGCTTCTTCACATAATTCTTTTAATTCATTATACTTTTTATTCATTTTTAAAATATTCATTGTGTGTAAATATATGCTTTTTTCATTATTCACAAGTAATGCTCTTTTAAATATTTCATTTAGATTATCTCCATAAGCACATTCCATATTTATATAACATAAATATATATTTAGTTTTTCTTCTATAAGATGTATATCAATAGTTTTTAATGCTCTCTCTGCTATATTTCTAGCTTCTTGTATATCCCCTTTTTCTAAATAATAAGCGATGTAACTTATCCATATAGTACTTTTATTTTTTTCAGATACTAACAATTTTTCATAATCATAAGGTTTTACTTTTTCATCATTTTGTCCATTTTCATTATTGATAATTTTATTCTTTAATAAAATATTATTGTTATCATCTTCATCGTAGCTATCAAACTTTTCATCTTCTTCGTTTTCTACTTCGTCCTCTTTATCATGTTTTTCTCCAGTTTTTTTTTTCTTTTTTTTTTTTTTTTTTTTCTTATCTTGGATTTCAGCATATAAACTTAAGTTGCCTCTTTTATTATGATCCTTTATAATAGCTTTCCCTTCAACCTTTTTATTATTTTTTATTTTTACATTATTTTTGTCATTTTCTTTTTCACAAATTTGGTTCTTCCCCTCATTTTGAGGTTCTATTTCCTCATTCGTTGTACCCAATTGATCATCTTCAGCTACTGTCATTTTGTAAACAAATATATCGTTCGATTTTCACTGCAGATTGATGAGTATAAGAGAGGTAACCACAAATCACCCCCTCTCTATGTCATAAATAAGTATATATATTGTTGCATATACCTACTATATGCATACATAAAATGCTATTTTACTCGTCCTATTTTCTCTTTCTTTTTAATGTTTCACCATTATTGATATTAGGTAATATATATATCAGCGAAGCATTGAAAAATATTTATTCTAAAGGATTTTTAAATTCACAAATTTGTTAATTTTAAAACGATAAAAAAAAGTAAAATAAATGGGCGAAAATAAAAATTGTTTTACATTTTAGAGTAATATATGAAAGGTATTATACATAAATTGAATTTTTAAAAAAAATATTTACATATATATATGGAATTTTTGAATATTTAAAAATATAAAAAAACACAAAAAAATAAAATAAAACAAATGATATAAATAAGCAAAATAATACTACTAAAAATGTAGTGGAAATTTTGAAATATCTACAAAAAATAAGTATATAGTATGCATTATTAAAATGGAATATATTACAGCAAAAATATATAGTGCTTATTCTTGTTTTTTTTAAATTTATTATATTTTATTTTCCCATTGTATAACCTTTTAATATGTATGTATTTTATAGTGGTGTTGTTTTCATACTAAAAAAATTTATTAATTCCTTCAATACATAAAATAAATTATTTGTTAAATGAAAAAATGTAATAATGGATATTTATTTTCACTTGGCGATATTTTTATTGTATATCAACATATTTTAGATATTTTTTTAGTAACTAAAATCAAATGTAAATATTGGGTATTGAACAACTTTATGTTATTTTATTATAAAAATATATAGTCACATTTTGTAAATATTTTTCCATTTCTTATGGTGTTCTATGAACTTTGATCATCACCTCTTTTAAATAATTTATTTCTATATTGATTAAATTGTTTCATTTGATCATTTTTAACTTTATTTTGAGAAATATATTTAATATTATTCACTTTGAATATATTATTTTGTGACCTAAAAATGCATGGAATAGCTACTTTAGCTGCAGCTTTTTTTAAAACTTTATAAACTGAGTCATCAAAGCCTAAGGAAACAAATGGGCTAATTGTTGGTATATGAAAAATAGCTTTTCCTGATGGTACTCTAGCAACAAAATAGTCAATTATTCCTTTCCCTTGCCCCATTTTCGTTCCATCTGGTTTTTTCGTTACACTATATGTAGCATGGACATTAATAAAATACTCTTTTTTTTTCCCTAAATATTTACGTATAATTTGTTTCATTTCTTCTAATTTTTCACCCCTTATCCTTTTGGGACACGCCGCTATAAGTGATTTCCCGATTTTTATGTCTGGCTCATTAAGCGGTGTTATTCTTCCTTTGGGCGCTTTTAGCCGAACGGGCAATGGACTCTTATAAATTATTGGAGGCATTTTGATTAATCATGTGGCATATGTATAAGTGCATATATATATTTATAAATGTACGTGTGATACCGAAAACTGGTATTACTCTACTTTTTGTTTGAAAAAAAATTATTTACACATAAATTTTGTAAGACGCCCTGAGAATATATGTGTATACAAGGCTATTTAATAATATATACCCCATTAACATACTTTAAAATGGTCACTTATAAGTTGTTAAAGGATGTTATATTAACGAATGTTAAATAGTGGCATTATTACTGATTTACTTTGTTTCATATTTATGAGAAAGCAACACAAACTATGCTCATTTTATAATTATATATTTATTCATAGATAAACAATACGCATACACAATTGATCGAAGCTTGTTTTATTCATTTTCCATCTTTGTTGATTATCAAAATTTTTTTATAAATAATTAAATTCTGGTATTTTTCATGCTTCCAAATCTTATATCTTTGATTATTTATTAAAACTTATAGTTATCACATCCTTAAAATTAGCAATTCACGCTATTTTAAATAACATAATGAAAACAAGAAAAATTGGTCGTTTTTATATTTTTTGCAAAACTAATTCATAAAATGAAGAATATAACTATTACTATTTTATCGTAGGCCGTTTTTTTTTCGAAAGATTTTAATATTGCTCCAAAAATATGAATGTATTGTCATATATATATATTTTTTTTTTCTCATTGCTAATTATTTATTCACCTATGATGTAAGCTGAAATAAGTTTCATTTCATTTTTTTTACGAAAAAAGTATTTACAAGTGTTTAGATTTATGAGTATGTTTTTAAAGTAAATTAAAAAAATAGTATAAAATGTTCGGAAAAGCAACAAAAAAACTATATATGTACGTAAATTTACTACTAACTAATTATGGCGATGTATGTTATTAATAATAAGAATATATGTATTATATGGTATATGTAAAATCATTTTTTCGTATAATGATACATTCTTCATATATAATTCGGACTAAGTTACACACAAAAAAAAACAATTTTTTCTTTTAATATTTTTTGATAAATAAATACTTCCTTATAATAATACAGTATTAACACATAATTAACAATAACATGAACAGCTACATTCTTCGGTTTGAACTCCTGTTACACTTTTACAGGAAGAAAAACATTCTACTGGTCCATTATCAGCGCTATTACTATCAGATTTTGTTGCTGATTTTGATCCCTTTGCATGTGCGCCTATATCAAGACTATGTCGTTGGGTGTTATTATCAGATCTTGAAGATGCCTTAGGGCCGGCCAATGGATTACTACCATCACCTTCCAAATATTTGTATCCTTTGCTAGCATTTCTATATTTCATTGAAAAGCCTGTTTTATTTTTACAACTGCATTCACATTCACAAAAGTTTTCTGGTAAACATTTTACACACTCTTGGCCTGTTGTTTGGGGTTCAAATATTTCTGCTGCTGAAAAGTTCTTTACATTATTATTATGGGGATATGTGCTTACTATATTTCTTATGGAATGTTTTCTTGTTCCTTCAGCTTTTATTATTAAGAAAAGGAGGGGAATTAAAAAAAGTAATATTCTTTTCATTTTGACTAATATAAAGTGTATTAAAAAGGGTATATATATAAGCAGAAATATATCGCTAAAAAGTATATATATTATGTATAGAGGGAAATATGTAGACAACCTTTAAAAAAATTATTTAATAAAAAAACATAAAAAAAATTAAATATGTTATATATATATTACGTTATTTTTTCAAAAGAGCAATTGAAATACAAAAAAGTAAGAAAACGAAAAAAAGACAAATAAGAGAACAAAATTTATTAAAGACAAAAAGCAAATTATAAAAATATAGAAAATAAATAAATAAAATAATATTAATAAATTAATATAATTTAAATTAATTTATTGAAAAGATAAAATTATTAAAAAATGAAAAAAACAATTTACAAATTTCCCAATTTTCTATTTTAAAATTGGCTATAATTTTTTTTTTTATAAATAGCTATATATCTTATTTTATAGTTGATTGAATAAAACAACCGTATTTCTTTAAAAGTTATATATTGTTTAAGTATAAAAATTGAAAATATAAAACTCTCCAAAAAAAAAGAGAGAAATAAAAAAATATTATAAGTTCAAAAAAAAGGCTATTTATATGCATAAAATATGTAGAATTATTCTATGCATGGCATATTTTTTTTTTTTTTAACGAAACAACTAGCTAAAATTAAAAAGACATTTTATTTATAAAAAAAATTATGTTATAATATACTTATATATTATTATTTATTTTATTAACATATAATTTCAAATAATCATAGTATACAGATAATATAAAAATGGCTTTCTTTTTTTTATTTATAACTTTATAGACATTTATGTAGATCCATAAATCATTGTATTTTTTTTTAGGATAAAAATTAGTGATTTAGATAGCTGCTTCAAAAAATAAAAAGCTAGTGAAAATTGTCAAAAATATTAGGCTTTTCTTTAGATACATTGTAATTTAAAAAGTAAAAAGTTATGTTATTCTTCACTTGTGGTATGCACACGAAAATAAAGATAACTAGAAAATCAGATTATATATAAATATTTGTCTTTTAGGATTTTTAATCATTGTTCATATACAAATTGATTTAAATGATCACTGGTGATGAAATCTCTTGAATAATATACGCTTTGGTATTTTTGTTTTGTCTCCTTATGTCCAACAGCATAAATAGCCCTTTTTTTTAGCATTTTTAAATATGGGGTCCATGTATTGAACAATATGATTTTTTATTAAATAAGGTGTATTAAACTGAAAAATAAAAAAGCGAATGAATATATATATGCTTATGTGCTTACCATATTTTACTTTAAAACATTTAGTATAAATGCATCATAAATAAATTTATCAAAAACATACACTTGATGGCAAGAATGAATTTTCATCAAAGGTAAAATTAAAAAAATTTTTCACAGGTTTAAAATTATGGTCGTTCACTGGAGAATTAATATTATCCAGGTCGAAATCGAATTCGTCTATTTCATTTAATTCTATTTGATCATTAATAGAATTTGTATATATTTCATGCCTTGTCTTATTTTTATCGTTTGTTATTTTTGGCTGGTATTTTTCACCAATTTTTAGTTCATTTTTATTACTTTCATATTCTGCATTATTACCGCCATAGTTTTCATTGGATACATTATCCATTTTTTATATTTTTAAAACATTTAATAATATAGTTTTTATGTTTTCAATACGATAATTTAGAAGGTATGGAACTTTTTTTTATGTAATATTAATTGAAGAAATTCTATTAATTTATATTTTTACATATAGCTTGTTATAATTAAGTTAAACATCATAAATTTTGCATATCATTGTATGATATATGGATTTTATAGATAGTATAAATGCTCTAACTAAACACATATGCTTGTCTTTTCCTTTGTTTTTTATTTTTTATAAATATTTTTCTTTTCATCATAAATGTTTTTGCACATTATGATTACATTTGCGATAAATATGGTTTGTAAAATAAATAGTATTTCTTTTAGGAATATATGGCATTCATATAGCATTGGATGCAAAGGAAATTTTAATAGTAAACGCATATAGTGTGTGCAAAGACAATAAAAAAATATTAAAAATAAATGTGGGTATCTTATTTAATATAAAAGTGTTTCATTTTGGTATATAAAAACAAAAATATAGAATCAGTTTTTTATTAATAAATCCTTTTTTGTGTATTTTCGGGTGCTGTATAATAAGAGCTCGACAATATGATGAAGAAAAATATAAAGATGAAAAGCTATAAGATATTTGTGCATCACAAATATTAATATATCTTAATTTTATTTATATAATTATGTGTATGACTTTTTATTATTATTTAATGGTTAGGCTAAAAGTGTTATGATATAGCATCTAGCTATAGTCAGATAAAACAGTTTTTATTGGTGAACTCACAAATAAAGCATATCTTGCCATTATGCAGAGGAATCGAGCTCAAAGAGCAACATCGCGTGTTTTTATAGGCAAGTATATAAGAAATCGAAAATTTTAATTGGCATATACGGTTAAACAATTCAAATACTTATGCATAATAAGATTCGAACTTATTTAGCAAATTAGTTGTGTATTTTTGTTTTTTTGGAACGGTCCTAAAGACAAGATAGAATATTGATTCAGAAGAAGATGTTATTTGTAATATATTGTTTCTCTTTTTTGAGCAATTTTTCATCCTCATTATGAGTGAGAGATGCTTTAGGATCTTTTTGAAAATTGGGTTTTCAATTACTACATGTAGTAATAATTAAATTTTTATTTTCTTGTTTTTATGGTACTTATTTCCGTGTGCAAATGTAGGGGAAATTGCATCAATGGAAATAAAGAATGTGTTTAGATATTTTCCTTTTTTTAATTTTAAACCGTTAAAATAATTTAATAAATTGGTATGTTTGCTACTTTTTGTTATGTTTTAATTTCATGTGTAATAAAACAAAACCTCAATATATGTATTCTTTAAAGTAAAAAAAAACAATTATATGCCCATGCTAAGAAAATAAATATTTTTATTGTGTATTAAATTGGAAAAGTAAACACATATGGCATGGAATAATTATTCATCCTTTTTTTTGAAAGATATTGTATATATTTTAATTTATAAAAAATTATCATTTCCAAAAAAAAAAGTTACATAAACGCATTTAAAGCCAAACATAGTATCAAATATTATTACACAATATATACGTAAAATGCCCATGTTGTACCCATTTAAAAATTATGGTACAAATTATATAAATGCTCATATGATATAATTTTTTTTTTACATTTGTCATTTTTAATAGTAATGCCTCTATAAAAAATTATATATTTTTTATTGTAAGTAAAATCTCTTTCCCTTCAAAACAGTACATACAATTATATTATATATATAATATTTATTTGTATATTTATGATTGAAAAAAATATTATACATTTTTAAAGTCGTTAGTTTGAATTTAATTACGTTTTTTATCATTTAATGAACAAAATATAATTGATAAAATAAATTAATATAAAATATTAATTTTTATTATTTTTAAAATTCATAAAAAATGTCCCAAAGACCAGAGCCTCAAGTTGATGTCCCTCCTGGTGATTATAAAAAGGGAGCAAAAATTTTTAAGGCAAAATGCGCCCAATGCCACACAATGAATAAGGGTAATATATTTTTATCTTATGTATATATTTTTTTTAATGATTGTGAACAAGCATTTATATAGGTCAATGCCCTCATAAATGTATTTTTTTATGAATATGATAAACTTGCATATGTGTATACATGTGTCTGTATGGACATATAGATATAGATATGATGGTTTGACATGTGGCCATAAGTCTATATTTATGTATTCCAACAAATATTATTAGAGTATACATATGAAACCCGTTTTTTTTCATAACAATTTTGTATTAACATTTTTGCAACTGTTTTAATTACAATTTTTTTTTTGATTAAAAGGTGGAGCTGTTAAACAAGGGCCAAATTTATATGGATTTTATGGTAGAAAATCTGGAGAATCTGATTTTCCATATTCAGATGCAAATAAGAATTCTGGTATAGTATGGTCTGATAAGCATTTATATGAATATTTACTTAACCCCAAATTATATATTCCAGGAACGAAAATGATTTTTGCTGGTATAAAAAAAGAAAAAGAAAGAGCAGATTTGATTGAATATCTCAAAAAGGCTTCGTCGGAATAAGCCAAAAATAAAAAAAAGTGGCAAAAAAATGAGATACAAATAAAAGAAAAATATAAAATTTAATTGATAAGACAAAATTTAAAAAAAGTGAAAGAAAATAATAATACCCTTTTTTATTTTTTTGTATTATTTATTTTTATTTTGACCTTGTTTTATCAAATTATGTAATAAATACCAGACTATAATTTATTATGTGCAATCATGAAAAACCGATATGATTCTATAAAGTTTTATTATATCTGGAATTAATACATTTTATGTATAAATAATATACATATTTAATATAAAAAATTTGTTTTACTATTTTATGTTGATATATTTTTGAAACATGTTATATCTATTGTTTTTTAAAATAAAAATAAATAACATTATACCCCTCGTTAAAATTATTTAAATACATTTTGGAGTATTTATAAACTTAAAAAAAATATATATATATTTCTTTAATGGCTATTTAGTAGACATACAAAGGAAAGAACATGGATAATATTATGTTTCCATATTCGAAAACAATCAGACATATTTATAATATGCAATATGATTAATCCATGGATACATGTCTATGCCATTTCAATAGATTTTGTAATATGCACATCCTTTAACAAATTTAAGATATGTTCGATTTTGCTTTCTTCACACCTAAAAGAGAAAAAAATAATTAAAATATGTATATCGTTTCGTAAACAATTGCACACAGACATTAATGTAATTATCTTTTGAATGTAAAATAAAAATATTTGTAGCATACTTTTTATCATCATAGTTCATAATAACATATAGATCAACAAAATTAATACACTTGATATCAATCATTTGTATTTTTTCTTTCTTATCTATATTATAAGCATTTATATTTTTAAAAAAATTGACAATTTTATTAAAAGTTTCATCAATTATATGTTTAATTTCTTGGTAATTTTTACTATATAATTCTTTTGATATTAAATGTGGATTTGTGTCAATAATATATTTTTGTAAGTTTTTATATAATATTTTATCTGACACCAATTTTATAAAATTCTTTTCATATATATCTTTAAATGGATCATCTGTTTTTATTATCAACTTACTGCATAGATATTTATCTATGTTTTTTGAATATTCCAATTCCTTTTTAATTACCACAAATGCTTCGAATTTAGTTATATATTCATCTTTTCCTAGAATTTTCATCTTTGTATTTTTTTTTCAAAAGATTTATTCACAGTATTGGTAATTTATATGGTGACAAAAAATGGGAAGTGTTACAAAACAATTAGCTGGTTTTGTGTGGCAGCCTAGATGCATATTCATGTATACATGGTTTTGTTCTTTGTTTATTTTACTTATATGTTCATGCAGGATTCATATTGATAGGGAAAATAGCTGGAAGTATATAGCAAAAATTATGACAAACTTGATTATATATATTTGGCATTATTAAAAAAATTTCAACATTTTCTATAACTTCCTTGTAGTAAAAAGAAATAGAGAAGTATTGATGCCCGTTCTTTTCCTTTCCTTTCCTTTCCCTTTTTATAATATATTATTTTTTATTATGTATTTTTAAAAAATATATAAATTTTTGTTTTTTAAAATACATAAAATCGGTTGAAAATTTTGATACGTGCTTAATCATTTGAAATGATACTTTAAAAATCGGATATTATATTTACACCTCTTATCATTTTATTTTAGAAAAATTTGGAAAAATAATATTTTGTATATAGGAAATTTTAGGATTATTTTGATGATAATATATTTGTTATATTTATTCAAAGCCTATATTATGTTTTTACTAAATAAATACAAGATAGATATGCATAAATATTTTTTGTTTTGTATGGAGGTATGCAATATGAGGTAAGCATCCCTAAATTGTGTTTGATCTGATGAAAGATATTATTAAAAGAAGTTATAGAAAAAAACGATGGTATTAAACCTTTCATTTGGTGTAATTTTTTATAAAATATAAAAAATGAGATGGATGATATGAAATTATTAGATGGTTCTATTTATACGTTTTTGAGGGTAATAATAATATAGGCAGATCAATAATCCTATGAAAATGTAGAGTATTTTGAAAAAGATGTATAATAGGGGAATACTTATTTAGAGGTTTATATATAATAACAGTAGTGCTGTTATTTTAAATTCTATGTTTTATATGATAAGGCATGTGCAAACTGTTTTAAAGAATAACTACTTTAATTTTGTAGGAGAAATATTAAAAAGAGTAATTAAATATATGCAATATGCTGAAAAATATAATATAAATTATGTATTTATTGCATATACATATGCTAATAGAAAATAGAATACGAGTGCAAATATAAAGTATTATCAATTTTTCAGTTTATATGCAAATAATTGTTGACAAATTAAAAGTGGTATTATCATATTAAATGTCTTCCAACTATCATAAAGTAGTCATGTTCTGAATGTTTTTTTAAGCCAACCTTGTTAGGAGTTTATTGAAGGAAATGTGTTCATATTAAAATTCATAATGCAGTTTCTATCATGTTTGTTATTATTTAAGAAAGCTGAAAAAATATGTAGACATTCAGACTAAATGTGTATGCATATCTCTATACACATTTGCAGTGCTTTTAATTATACCTTTTTGTAGTGTATTTTCTTTTTTACTGTTTAAATTACTTCTTTAAAAAGTTTTTAAGAATGTAGATATTCATTTTTCATGAAAATTATAAAGGGAATTAGGCATAGTAACATTATTTTATCCTATTTATTTACTATATTTCGCATAATAATTCCATTTTATTTTTTTTACATTTTAACATAATATTTTCTATTATGCTTATACTTCTTTAAGTATATTTCTCTATTTTTATTTCCATATCTTTTGATGCATTTCTTCCCTATTTTTTTAATGCGTATATTTTTTAAACAAAAAATGCCCGTAATAGCGATCATGATACATTTAATGGATGAACTATCTTTCCGTTTTTAAAATAAAAAATATAAGAAATAAAAAATATAAGAAATAAAAAATATAAAACAAGGAAAAGCATTAAGGATTATTAAAAAAATGGCAACTGTATTAAAAGGAAATAAATGAAATTAATAATTTTACGTTTGCTGCTTGTCTATATTTTTATATATTTTATTATTATTTATTTTTTTATTGTATTTTAAATATTATTTTCAAATTGAACTTTCCCATAAAAAAAGTATATCCTCATGGCTATTCTTATAACATTGGAAAAGGTATATTTTAATTTTTCATCGTGTTTATGCATTTGCATATGTAGGTATATAAGCTCATGCTCATGTCGTTTTTTCTCCACACTCGGTCTTCTGTTTATAGGAAAATGAAAAACTTAAGAAGGTAGCTGAGAAACTTTTATATTTATTGAACAAATATAGGCATGCTTATTTAATGTCTATTGATCTCATAAATTTTTACGACGAGATAATTGAAAAAAGAGATGATAATAATTATAAAGAATTAGAAGAATGTTATAAAAAAAAGAGACCATGGGAAGGTATAATAGACGAAGAAATGATAATTAGGAAAAAGCTAAAAAACAATTTATGTTATTATGAAGGAAAAGAAGACACAAAAAAAATAAAAATTACAGAAACAGGTGATTCGGAAACGTTGCCTAATGAGGGTAATGATGGTGATGATAGTAGTAATTTCAGCTTAAGCGGTAATAAAATATTTAAGGGAGATTACAACAAATTTCATGATAATAATATGGAAAGTGAAGATGCAAAGGATAATAAAATTACTTCGGACTATGTCAGTTTAGGAACTTTAGATTTTAGTGCATATAAAGAAGACGCAGATGGGCATATTAAATATTGTGAAAAAAATAAGACAGATATAAAAGTTGATAAAACAAAAAAAAATAATAATAATGTTTCAAAATATGTTCAACAATCAGACATTAAGAAAAAAAGTGTATTGAATCAGTCTATTTATATGAAAAGTAATAATGTAAAATCATCACAAATTCGTATATTACCACATATGCATAAAAGTATATATAACGCAGATAATAGTTTTTCTAGATTAAATTCTTCTAAAAAATCGAATGTATTAAATAGTTATAAAAGTGTATATATTAATAGTAATATAATGCATAAAAATATAGGAATGGATAAAAAAATAATAAAAAATGAACTAAATAAAAATGAGGTTTCACAAAATAATAATTTGAAAGGTTTAAATAAGAGTGTCTATATTGGAAGAAGAGAGAAAAGTACTTATGTCACTAGTAACAGTATTATTGTTCCTAACAGAAATAATAGAATAAATGGCCCAATAAATGAGAGTCTTCTTCTTACTAATAAAAATTCTTTAATAAATAAAGACAGTATAAAAAAGCAAGAACTATTGAACAAAAAAATGAGTGTAATAAAGGCTAGTAATACTTATAATAATAGCATTCCTCTGAAAAAAATGAATACTTTAAGTATTTTAAAAACCAACAATTATATTAGTAATAAAAATGGATTAAATAAAAGTATATATTTTAGTCGAAGCAATACGTTAACGAGCAATGATAAAAAGAAAAATATCACTGACTCATATGGTGATCAGGGAAAAGTTGGCACTGGTGGAGATAATAATTTAAACAGAAAAGCTGGGTATATGGGTAATTTGAATTTTTTGGGAAAAAATGAAGTTCGAAATGCTGAAATTTCAAAGGAAATAGGAATTACGATAAAAGATGTAGAAATAGAGAAAACCGAGCAAAATACTAAGAAACTTTTTGTAGATGAAAATTTGGGGATTGAAAAATCAGATAGAATAAATTTTCCAACTGTTCAAAAATTATCATATAGTCCATTAACATTAGAAGATATTGAAAAGTTGGTCGAAGATGAAGAAAAGGGGAAAGAAGTTTCTGCTAATAATAATTTAAATTCACCTCTAAGCAAAGACAATGATGTTGTATATGAAAAAAAAAATATTTGCATTGACAAAGATAATTTAAAAAGTTTAGTTTGCTCATCAGAAAAAAATCAAACTTATATTAAAATAGAAAACAATTGTGATGATAATGATGAAATGAGTGAAAATATATCTCAAGTAAATGAAATAAAAAAGGAAGATAAGACAAATGGGGATAATAATGAAAATAGGCATCTTTTGACGAGTACAATTAATAATGAAATTATAAATCATGAGATAATTGAACATATTGGGAATCCATTAAGTGATGGTCTTATAAAAGTTGAAAAAAATATTGAAGAAAAACCAAGTGAATATGTACAAATTAAAAAGGAGGAAAATATTGTGATAGAAAACGGTTTTAACGAAATGAGTTACAATGAAAAATGTAAAATTGCAAAAGCGGGAGAAGAAGAAAATATGAGCATAGATAATATGAAGAAGCGTGATCATTCAGTAATTTCATGTAAACATGAAGAAATAAATCGGAAAAATATTATCTTGAATATAAATGATGAAATAAAGGAAAAAATAATGGAACGAGGAGGTGTTTCTGGAAAAATTGTGAGTAATAATGAGGAAAATGTGTGTAAAAATATGAATGAAAAAAAAATGCTAATATCTGAAAATATTCGAAAAAATTTAATGTCATCTCTAGAGAAAGAAGCTGGTACCAAATGTACTAGCGTTAATAATCGAGCTAATTTAAATATAGAAATAGATATTGATTGTGAATATGTATCTCTTGATATTTTTAATATCGATTTAGCTATTAATGAAGGGGTATATAACTATAAACAAAATGAGGAAAGTTATATTGAATGTGATGAGCAAATAAAAGATTTAAAAATATATAATGATATATTAAAAAGTGAAAAGGAGATATGTTCAGATTTATTATATATAAAAAAAGAGAATAAATTTAGTAATAATTCTGTTATTATATTTAAAAGTTCTAATGAAATAAAAGATGAAATAAGTAAATATGTTGGTATGTCTATATTTGATTGTATCAATAAATTTATCATACCTACCAGTTCATTGGTTAATGATAGTAGATTAAGTATTTGGTTTACTAAAAAAAGAAAAAAGAATAATAATATGAATAGAAATAAAGGTAACGATTTCGACCAAATCGAAAATTATAACGATGATTCTAAAATTAGACGCAATTTTGTATTTAAAAAAAAAACAGAAGGAAGATTAAGTTGTATGGGTTTTTTTTCACAGCCAATAACTATCATGTTATCATCATTAAAAAGACGAAGTCAATTTGGAAATTTAAAAAACATAATTATGTCAATTATATTATGCACATGTGATTCATCAATGCTGGAAATAATACTACATACGATACCAGAGGAAAATAGTAAAAATTATCAACTATGGAAAGCGTCAATAAAAAAGTTGTATTCCCTTATAGGGGATAAAAAAAAAGAAATTCTTCGAAAAATGATTTTCTCTGATAAGGATAAAACTTGTGAAACTGATGAAAAGGAGGAGGGGGAAGGATATGATGAAAATAATTTGATAGAGGAAAAAAATAAATATAATGAACTAAATTTAAAAACATATGATTTTATGAATACTATGGATAATAATGGATATCGAAATTTCTTTAATTCGTCTTTTTCATCAGAAACTGGAGGAAACACACCAATTAATCAAAATAACTATTTTTCAACAGTTCCACTTTTAAAAAGTGATGTAAAGACAGAGAAAGATGAGGAAGAGAAAAAAAATAATGTTAATATATTAGAAGATGAAAAATTTTGCTTATTTATATGCACTATAAATGATATACATAAAAGATTTCAATATTTGCTGTTGATTGAAAATTATGATTTTATATATTCTGATTTAATTAAACATATTCAAAAGAAATTAAATAATATTGATTTAATAATAAATAAGCATATGCTATTAAAGCAACTTTTTTGTAATGTTTTATTTCTATGTAATTGGTTAAACGAGCCTAAATGTTTCAAATGGTTTCAATGGAATGACATATTCAATAAATTATATAATTTAAATGGATTTTTAGAAAATGGAAGAATATCCAGAGAAAGATGTATAATGCTTCTTTTAGCTGAGCATACAGGTGAAATATTTACTGATAAAGAATTAAATGAATTAAAAAAAACAAGTAAGCTACATATTAAAGATCTTTATGATAAATCTATCGATTTTATTAATTGCTTTTTGGATTTAAAGAATCAGTTAGATACTGAAGAATTTAAAAAAAGTTGTTGTATCTTTAGCAGTGAATTAGAGGATATAGGAGTTGAAAATTGTTCAGATAATTCTTTAAACGATAAAGTATTAAAAGATGATAAATTTTTGGAAAAAGTTAAGGATTTTGTAAATAAGTATTACAAACAAATGGTATACATTATTTGGAACTTGGTATTGTTGATAAAGAAATATTTAATCGTTATAATTTGGTTAGGTGATGTTAAACCATTTTATCCCCTTTTTAGTTATTTCGATGAAGGAAAGAAAATAAAATATTCTGAGGATCTGTTTGTAAATTTGTCTCATTTTTTTGAATCATACAATAAATATTTTAACATCGTAAAAAAGGGTCAAGAGGAGTTACAAAAAGGAATAGGAGATACTAGTGATCAAGGGCAAAATGATAAAAGAAAAAATATAGAATTAAATAATAGTAACGATTTTATTTTTTCTGCAGACTATTTTGAGAAAAATATTCAAAAAGAGACCCATGGTATTATAAACGATTCAAATTACACAGATTTTAAAAGTGGAAAAAAACAAATAGTTGAGATGAATAATCGTAATTATAACAACGGTAGTGAATATATTGACAATAATTCCTATATAGAAAATAATGATATTAGCATTAAAAATGGTAATAATGTAAAAGATGTGCCATATTTTATGAAAAATAATGATAATTCAAAAACAGAGAACTATGAATTAAAGCATCGAAGATCACTAACAAACACAATAGATTATGGATGTGAGATACGAAGAAAAAGTATTGAAAAAGAAAAGGGCAATAATAACAAATTTATTAAAGGTGCGAGTTTTGAAAACATGCTTGAAGCAGAATTTGATTCTTCTGCTTAGGGCATAATAAAAGCAAGATGTTTACTATTGTTTCAGTAATGTATACACATATACGAATACATATAATAGTACGTGATGTTTTATAATAATAATTTGTTATGTGTGCTATAAAAGTGTGTTTTATTTTTTTTTGTACTTTTTCATAAACAAAACTTTTTACAAAATAGAGATTTGAATAGGTTAGTTTAAATAGTATTGAATTTTGTTTTATTTTTGAATGTATTTTAATAAGGTACAAGGAAAATTACTTGAATATGTTTTGCAATATCTGCATTAATGTGTGTGCATAAGCATGTATGGGAATGTTATAATAGTGTGCCACGTGAAAAGCTTCGCACATTAATTGGGTATACTTTTTGATGTATTTCATTCTATGATACTTATTTTAAATATCATATTCCATTGCATTTATTTTATTTAACTAATTCAGTCTTTTAGCTTTCTTACATTTTAATTAAAGAAGAAATATTTCATTTTTTCATAAGTCCTCAGAGATATTCTTAAATTTTTAAGCATCAAAAAAAAATACTTTGCATGAATATATGATACATTTATTTTATTAGCAACACACTCAAGTTTAGCATGTAATGAAAGTACTAGGGCTTCGCATTTTAGTAGTTAAGGTAATATTTTTTTAAATGGTAAATTTTTTTTCTTTTAATTTTACACTTATAAATATAAATGGAAAATAATAGTGCGCTAAATATTTGGAATATAATTTGTTTTTTTCAAAAAATGCACAATTTTATTTCCCATTATTAACAGGATTTATTTACTAAGTAGTTCTTAATCATTTTTTACAATATTATAACAGATTAAAAAAAAAACAATTTTTTGGCGTTGTCATCGATTGCTTGTTAGTCGTATTTTATTTGCTTGGCTCACAAAATTTTTTTGTGCAATTTTTTATTATTTTTTAATTTTTTTTGTATTTAAGCTAAAAATTGCATGTTTTTTATTTAAGCCAAATTATTTGTATTTATCAATATAATATTTGTTAAAGTTTGTCATTAGGATTTTTTCCATTTTTTACGTTTACTATATGGATGCTTCTTGATTTTATGATATTTTTTTTTCTGTTAAGTATATTGGCACAATGAGTAAGCATTATTTCCACACCCTAGATGAATATACTGAAAATATCAAAAGTGGTAATTACTCACCATTTATTCCATTCAGCCCGAAGTTATCAGAATGGACTTTACTAATTACAGCATTAGGATTTATATTTATGATCATACTCCGCTATTTCGTTGCAGGCATACATACTAAATTAATACCGAAGGATAATATTTTATATAGATATTCCAAATCTTCATTATTGGATCGACTAAATAAAAAATTTGATATATCTAAAAAAGGTTGTGTATATAAATGGAAAGAAAATTTTTGGTTTGCCTTATGGCACACTTTTTCTTTCATATATAATTTTGTTTTATTGGTATCAATGTCTGGATACTTAAACAATACAAATGGATGGGTTAAAATGTGTTTTAAAGAACACACTGGAAAATGTTTGTTTTTAGTTACAGAAGATGAATACAATGATAATAAAAAAGGATGGCCATATATGTATTTAGATAATAATGTTCATTATTTTTATATAACCCAAGTGTCTTTTTGGTTATCATGCCTTTTTTATCTAAAATATGAAATAAAAAGAAAGGATTATTATGTATTTATAATACACCATTTAGCGACATTAGGGTTATTATTATATTCACAATTTTATAATTTATGGAGGGCTGGATTATTAGTATTATTTCTTCACGATATCGTTGATGTTTTTCTTTATATTTCTAAGACTATGAATTACTCAAAGTCAAAATATCAAAAACCATTGACACTTTTTTATTCTTTTTTTGTTTTATCTTTTTTTTTCTTTCGTATTATTTTGTTTTTATTTTATTTAGTAATTCCTTTAAGTGATATTAATATGATCAAATCATATACTGATGGATTTATTAATTCACATAATGATGCCCCAATGGGATATGTTCCAGTTGGTTTTCTCTGGATGTTGATGGTAAGACGAAGATACACATTTTATCATTTTTTTATATATTTACTTAGAATAAATGTAATAACCCAGAGAATAAAATATATTGAGGATAAACTGTAATTGAATATCATGTCTATATACATAATATTTTTTTTATTATATTTAATTTCCTTTCAGATGATGCATTTTTATTGGTTTTTCTTAATTTTGAAGATGACACGCATATATATCGAAAAAGCTTATAGTAATACAATTGAAAAATATCACAAAATGAATATAATTTGAAGCTATATGTATTGAATGTGCCTGTATATGTATGTAACATTTTTTACTTTTTTTTATTTTATAGAATCTAGTAAATCTGATATAGTAGACATACGAAGTGATAATGAAGACGAAGAAGAAGAAGAAGAAGAATTGGAAGTAAAGGAAATTCCAAGTTAAAATGATGAAACATCAAAGGGAGCATAATATTATGTTTTTATCTTAATGATAATATGTTAAGATTTTGTCATTGAATTTAGTTTTGTCCCTTTGCTTTATTATATATAGTCCTTTCTAATTTTATAACTTTATTTATGATTAAGCCTATTTGTTATCTTAACTTTTTACCACGTTTAATTATCCGCCTTTATGTTATTATATATATTTGTATATATTTCCTTCTTATTTTTTTAAGTAATTATTTATGCGTATAAACAATTTGTTGTTTTTATTATATTAGTTTATCATTTATATGGCCATGATTGATTACATAAAATATAATATATATATTATTTGATGTTGGCTAATGCTACACCATGAAACTTATTGTGTACAATAAATAAATACATTGTTTTTCATTACTAATTTATGCATATGTGCATTTTCAAATTAGCAAATCATTCATTAATATACTTATTTAAAAATAAGTTTTTATATGTAAAAGGGTATCAAAATTATCCTCATGTACTTCCTAAACAAGCACTTATGTTTTTTAATTCCGTTATTCTACTTCGCATATTACCAGTTTTAGGTTTTTTATAAAAATTATCATTGTCATTTCCTTTTCCATTATATGGCTAAGTTAAAAAACATTAAAAAAGTGAATATATAGAGAGAAAAAGGATGTTATTGCAATTATTGGAATAGCGTATAATTATAAAAAAACAATCAAATAATGAAGTAACATGAGGAAAAACTGTGTATGTGTCAGTTTAAAAATTACACTTCGCTGGGTGGGCATTCCAAATAAAGTCCTAAAAAATATAGCTAGCTAAAAAAAAAATAAAAATGAATTAAGAATAATATTTAAATCGGCATTTTAATACTAATATGTGTATACACATTGCAATCATTTAAGGCGAAGCATATAATTTCACATTTACATAATCCACATTTTTTATGTAATAATAGTATATTTTTTATTTTTACAATATTAAAAAGTTGTTTCAGAAAATTCAAAATTCCATTAATAAGATTAATTATTGGGCCAATATATTTGTTATAGGCTGAATTATTTCGTCTTAAATTTTCATATTTCAGTTTTCTATTTTCTAAAATGCTTTCATAATCATTTTTTCCGCCGTTGTTATTCATTTTATATTATGCTTAATAAGAAAAAGAAACATAAAAGACATTAGACATTATATAACGAAATAGATATAAAAAACATTATAGTAATATTCATAATCTTATAAGCGCCCCGACAGTATTTATAATTATCTTTTATAATCGTATTTTTTTAGAAATATTGCTAAATGTATAAAAGCAAATGCTGAAATATTATTTTTACACTAATCTTTGTAGTTAGCGATTTTTTTTCAAAAGCTTTTAAAATATTTAAAAAAAAATGTAAAAAAAACAAAGAATATGCATATCCATGATATGATAAATGTGATTTATATTTACACAAATTTATTTAGTAAAATATTTTGAAGATATTGAAATAAGTGTAATAGCGTGTAATTTTATTGCTAAAAAAAATTTTATAAAAAAAAAGTGAAATAGGAATATTAAATATTTTTTTTGTGAAATTAGCAATAAAATAGCGAAAAGCAAATTACATTATTATATTATTTTTTTACAAAATATACATATAATTATTTTTCACTCGGTTATACATATTATATATATTCTAGTTGGGACGATGGAAAAAAATTACAAAATTGTAAAAGAAAACGCAAAAAAATGAGCAGACAAATTAATAATATAATGATGATTTCTACAAACTGTTATAGAAATTATGCTATTGTATATTTAGAACAATTTTTGTTTGGTTGACATTTTTATTTGTTTAGGGTATTTTAGTGTATATAAATATGTAATAAAATATAAATTAATTATTTTCTTTTTTTTATGTTTAATTGATGCATATTTTCCGAAGGTTAAATATGGGAACAACTTTAATGTGAGTAAAGAATTAAGGTCTTACATGTTAAAGACTATGAAAGAATATAAAGATTATTTTGAAAAGGAATTTATTAAAAATTGTAACTTAGAGAATAATATTAATTTAATGGAAAATTTAGAAATCAAAGAAGAGTAAATATATTGCTTTATTATGGTTTATTTGTTTTGGTGTTGCTTTATTATATTTGTTCACTATGGCTGATGGTACAAAATAAATATATATAATGAAACATTTTTTACTTTTCACATTTGTTGTCTTTTAAATTAGCAATGATTACAATGAAGATATTTTTCTTAAAAATAAAAAAAATTTCCATCTTTATGATTTCTTTAACTTATCTCTATTATTTCCAATAAAAATTCTGAATCAAAATGAAAAAACAATTATACAGGTATGCTAACTTTTCTTTTGTTAATAAGTAAAATTAATATATATTTATTCATATTGAAGTATTTTATAAATCCATATGCTTGTGCTTATTTAATTGGTGTTATATGATAACCTCATTAAATAAGGACTAAACCACAAGGCATTTGTATATTATTAAATGTATCATATTAAAAATAAGAAACATTGTGTCATTATTTTTATTGTTTTTTTTATCTAGTTAATAGCAGAGGATAATACTTCAAATGACTTAAATATGGTTCAAACTATTCTTAAAAATATCGAACAAACAGAAATGGACAAATTAAGATTTTTCCATATAGAAAATATAATATACGAGCTAATAGGTTATACACATATATAAAAAATGAATGAATAACATGAAAAATGTTTATAGTTAATTATAGAAGCATATATATTTATTATAAAATATATGTTTTTTGATAGATGAATTAATTAGACAAATTACTGTCGATTGCCCTAAGCGTGGATTTTCCTTAATAGTGTAAAAAAATAGCGAATTAAACAGGCCAGCAACTAGTACTATATAAATATATATTTATTTGTTCATTTATTTAACCTTATATAAGGATACATAACGAGATAAAAAAAAATATTGATTACTACAAAAGATTGATAGAAATAATTGAGCACAATAATAATATGAATACTGAAAAGTTCAATGAATTGGAACGAACATATAGTTTCATGGTAAGCACACACATATGAATGTAATTTACATTTCCCTTTTTTTATCTAAGTAAAGCAACCATAAACAATTTATTCGTATATATTTACAGATAGAACAATTATCTGTGGAAGAAAATAGCCTAAAAGAAAAATTAGCTGATGTCCAAAATGAGCTTGAATTATTAAGAAAGTAAACATTATCAAAAAAAAGCAAAAAAAAACAATTAATTAATATATCATATAGAAAATACAGAAACACTTTGAAAATTTTTAAAAATAATTCTGTAGAAATTGTAATGATATATGTGTGTGCGTGCATAAGAGTATATTTATTTGTTTTGTTGTCTTTTTTCGGTGCAGTACAAACAAAAAAAAAACCCAAGAAAATAGGAATAAAATGGAGATACAGGTTTGAGACTTTTAACATTATTTTATGTTTTAATTAATTTACTATTATTATTATTATTAAATATTTTTTTTGTGACAGTACGATTTATTAAAACATAATGAATCATTGCTGGAAAAAATTAAAGACATTTATGATAAGCAAGGAGAAATTTAAATGGAAAAAACTATTTTTGAAAATAAAAAAGCATAATGAAGCACACATAGATATATACAATTATGAATTATATTCTATATTTTCCATATTTTTCTTTACATATGACTTAATTTTTTTTATTAAAATTTTTTATGGTTTTGTGTATGCTCCGTCATTTTGTCAATTTTTTTCATGTAATCTTTCATCATTTTTTCTTCTTTAAAAATATTTTGAACAATTGTTGCTCTTTCCTTTAATATATGATAATAATCCTCTACAAAAACTAGGAATGTCTGTTGATTGAAAAAATAATAAAAATTAATAAAATAAGATGAGCAAATAAAGTTTGCAATGGGCTTTTGAAGAAAATATAAAAAATATCATCTGAATAAGATATTGTAACAAAGTAAAAACTGAACATATATTATTTTTATACATAAACATGTGGTTTTGTAATAATTTAAGCGAACCTTCCACAAATCGATCATATCATCAGGTGTAATTTGTGCAAGGTTATCCCAATACCTTTTTTCTTGTTTTTTTCTTTCTATTATTAACTTTAACGAGGAATTTAATCTCTGTTCGAATGAAACATAAACACAGTATGTAGGTATATTTATATGAATGCTTCTGTGTATATTTTTTACATTTTTCAAATTACATTTTTGTATTTCTTCTTTTTATTCGAAATTTGGCAAACATTTTCTTTTTCCTTTTCTTGGTAATATTTGAAAATTATGTCTAAGGCATATTCAGGAGTAGATAACATTTCAGTAGTTTCATGGTCTTTATTATTTTGGATATTGTCTTTGTTTGGTTCATCAAAATTTGTGTATAAAAAAATTTATATTTGATTTTTTATATAAAATTAAGCCATATTTGTGTAATAATCTTTAGGTTCAGTAATATTTTCTTTTGGGGATTTTTTACCTGTATAAAATAGCTTTGTTAATAATTCGATATCCTCTTCCGTATGCACCCCTATGTAAGTTAATAGTTTGTTTAGTTTGTCGTGGTCATCTAAATTCTAAAAAAATGATAGACAAAATGAGAAATGTAAAGTATTCTGTATTATAGCAAATGTTATAAGTAAGAAAAAGGATAAATAGAAATATATGTGAAGTATATTTATATATAATTTCACCTCATCAACTAGAAAACCACATTCATCCAAAATTAATCTTTTTATATTTTCGATTTGTTCATCAGTTACACTTTGCGCACTTATACTCGTTTTTTTGCTTCCATCCTTCACTATTAATAGGAGGATATAGAAAATGTGTATTATACAAAATAATAAATAAAATTAGTATATATTTAGAGGCATTCCATCATTTTGTATAAATCATAATAAATACCTTTAGTGGTTGCTAATGGAAATGCTGAAGTTTCTTCTAAGAAATGCTTGTAATTGGTATGACAAAATTCTTTGAAGAATATTTGTTCATAAATTATTTTATTTGCATCAATTAATTTTTCTATATATGTATTTGCCTAAGGAAAATGAGCATATAATAAGGAGAACTCTGTGATAGTGATATTATTTTATAGAGGTTATTTGATACAATTGTTTCTATATCATTTATTTATCGAGATATTTATTTTAGTATATTTTATACCTCATTTTTTTGTAAATTCCAGGCAGTAGCATACTTCTTTTGAAAAAACTTTTCATAACTTTTTTGACGCTTTTGTAATTCAATGAACTGAAATTTAATTCTTTCATACTGATTTATTAGTTCGTTTACTATTTTTCTAAAAACAAGAAAAATATAGTTTTTATAAGTTTAACATTTACGATTCTGATGATAAGTATATGCATATGTGCTTCATTTAATTATTAAATTATTAATACTTTGACTTTATCTTGTAGTTGTAGTAATATGTTTTGACTGATATAAGGGATTCTCTTAATTTATTTATTTCAAGTTTATAGAAGTTAATCTTTTTGAAGTTATGGTTATTTTTTTGTTGAAGTACTTTTATGTTGTAAAGTTTTTTTTCTTTGTCCATAATTATATTGTTTACGTCTAGTACGCTTTGGATATCCATATTCTTTATATAGGGAAATAGATTGAGGTAAAAAAAGAAAGAAATATGTTATTAATATAAAAAGCAGAATATAAAAATATATGTATCATATAAATGCGTATATGTATGATTGCTTTAGTTTGTCTTTGTACTAAATTTTCTTCAAGTTGTATTTTTGTTTTCAATTTGAGATTATTTTCTTCATGTATATCTTTTATTTTTTGATTAAAAGATTTAATATCATTCAGTTCATCAATGAATGTAGTGGAATTCTGATAAAATAAAACAAAAAGAATGAGAAGTATATATAAAAAGGTAAACAAAAATATTATTACTTTAAAAGAATAAAAATTGTGGAAAAGCGGACCATGCTTTGAATCCTTATGAGGTCATCAAGAATTTGTTTGTTTTCTTTCTACAGGAAAAATAATATATATATAATGTATATGGAATATACACTATGAATTAAGCAGAATCCATATATGTTATATTTTTATAGGACTCCTCTTATTTTTACACATACCAACATGCTTTTCCTTTTATAGTTTAATTCATCTCTTGTTTTGTTAAGAAGGTCTGAAAAAAGGGGATAAAATTATACATTAATTTGCAATAATTTTTATGATTGAAAATGATGGATTAAAATAGTAATTGTAATAAACGGAATGAAACGTGACTTACTTTCCAAGTACATTTTGTAACCATCTCGTTGATTTTGTATAATAGAAACAAGGGATAAAATATTTTGAGAATTATTTTGGCAGACTGTCAAAGATATAAATAGAGAAATAATGGGATATATTATGGTTGTAAAGTTGAAAATAGCAAATAGTTTTATAAGTTTCATATTTATTACCTTTTTTGATTTGTTCATCTTTATATTTTAGTAAAGAAAAATATTTTTCAATTTTTTTTTCGTATGTTTCCTTTTCTTTTAATGCTAAATTTTTAACATCTGCAAAATTATTTTGAAACTTGGATTTATAAACTTCTTCATGTTCTAATATCATCTCGTTGTTATATTTTTGAAATGCTATATCGTTGCTGTCTTTTACATCGATTGCATATTTTTGTACATTATCTATAAATGACTAGACAGGGAAAAAAAAGTAATTCATAAATATATATTAAATTCAATTAAATGTGAAACTAATATTATTGCTTTAATTGAGCACAAATATGTGGTTATTTTGTTCTCATTATTTGTATGCAATATATGTTACCTTTTTTTCGGTGTTTACTTCCGTAATTACATTATGTAATAATTTATTTTTTTCTTCATTAGCATTATTAATTATATTTATACTAGTGTTGTCGTCATTTATATTACTTTCATTTTGTTTGTATTCAAATGTTTGTTTAAAATTATTTTCACTTTTTTCATTGTTTTGGGTGTCTAGTTGGTATTGATGTGCTTCTGGATAAGTAGTCTCTTTTGATGTTTTTTCTGGCGCGGGTACTAAAAAGGATTGTACATATGTATGCGTAAATATGTATATACATATATAAGAATATGAAAATGCAGAGTTATATTAATGAGTAGAAATGGTAAAATGGGTATAGTTTTAAAAAATATATTTTTTTACATTTTTTTTGAATTCTATTTCGCCGTATTTCTATCCTTCTTTCTTTTGATATATTAGTCAAGGTATCCATTATCTTTGTAAAGCATATACACAATTAAATTAAATTCAATATTTTTATCGAATTTAATAAATTATAGAATTATTTCGATAAATATTTGATAATGAAATGGATTACACATAATGAAATGTAGCTTTATTGTCTTTATATTTTTTTTCTTTCACTTTTGATTCCTTTTTTATTTTCTCTAAATGAATTAGTGAAACAGTGTGCTTGCATATTTTTATATTTCTTTTTAGAGAGTTTCGTATCTAGCAATTAAGTGGAAATAGCATCATTCATCTTATACATTTTTTTTGTTTATTTTTATTTATCATTACAATATTTATAATCATCCGTTATTTTTTTAGAAATAAAAATACGAAGTGTCTTTATTTTTATTATGCTATTAAAATATTTTTTTAATTTAACTATATAAGTGATATTTTTAGTTTATTTAAAAAAACGAAAAAAGGACGAAATAATATTAAAATATGGTGTAATAATATAAGTAAAAATATGAAGGATATCCGAAGCTGCAGTAATGTATCATTAAGAGGAAAACGAAAATATATCGAGGGCGAATCTAAAAATCCCTCGAATTTAATAAATAGACATAATAATGATAGTAATGAAAGTATTGTTAGTAAGCCTAAGAGGAGATCAATAAGTTTGTCAAACACTTATTTTAGTGTAAAATCTTTCTCTATTTACGACGCATTAAATTTAATGAATAATAATGGAACTAAGGGATTGGAAAATGGAAAAATAGAAAAGAAGGGAAAAATCGACGATAACGATGAGCTGAGACAACATAAAAATAATGATATGCAAAATAACAGTAACACGGCAAGTAGAATAAATAAAAAGGATCTAAAAAATTCGACAAAATACTTAGAGGGAATAAAAATAAATAAATTATTATTTAAAAAAATTGTATTCAAGAAAGCATTTTTTTATAAAATGAGATGTCTTAATCATAATTCGGCATGGTTATTGGAGCTATCGAAAGGTAAAAAGGGAATCCAAGGAATATGTGAGAAAAAAAGAGGAAAAAATAAAATGAAATGTTATAGTAAGTACAATCAAAATGATGTGGGAATGAAATACATTAAGAAAAAAATAAAAAGTGAGCCATTTATTAATGATGCCATACTAATGAAGCCATTTCCATTTTATCGAAAATTCATTACCTTGTTTTATCAAAAAAAATATAAAGAAGCATATCTTATGTTGACAAAAATAAGTTCATATTGTGTTTTTTTTTCATTGAAAGAAAGAGATATTTTAAATGAAAACTACTTTAAAAATAATTATTATAATTTATATTATTTAGTGAATTTGACAAATGAATTCCAAAATTTAAAAATGTGTGGTAAAGCTAGTGTAGAATCAAAGGAAAACTGTTCTACACCCAGAAAAAATATAAAGTATGGTTCTTATTCTTATCTTTTCGATAAAAGCAAAAATAAAACTGATCAAACGACATTAGTTTTTCACGTCTTACCAAAGAAAAAAAATAGTAATAGAAGAGGGAATTTCATTAATAGGGATACAATAGGAGCTTATAATTTTAATATAAAAGTAGAAGAAGAAAAATACAATTTTTTTGTAAATTACAAATTTTATAGATATGAAAATGGTGTCAATGATTTGGCAAAGGCTATTCTCAGACGAGATTCATTTTTGTCACATAAAGTAAGGAAAATAATAAAAATGGATAAAATGGATAACAGAAATAATAAAATTTCTTATGAGGATACCAAAAATGATAGAGGTATGGGAAATATGATAAACAGAGAAAATGAAATAATTGATATGAAATATAATTTAGATAAAGATCCAAGTAAAGTTTTGATAAAAAATAATATAAATTATGATAATGAAACAGATAAATTAATGAATGAAAGTAAAGAAAAATCAACTTCCTTTTTTAAAGAAAATAATTATTACTGCAATAAATTTAAAACAAGAATGAGAGTCGATGTTCGATTGATATTATTTCTTAAAATGTTATGTTTGTATATGTATGGCAATTCATTTGGAACAACTCGTAAATCAAATGAAATAAATAATTACTATGATAGAGAAGTTTTAAAGAAAATGGAAAGACAAGACACTGAATCAGCAAGTAACAACATGGTGTGTGACTATTATAGTAGTAACTGCTCAAATAATAAAAGGAGTATAAAAGAAGCAGCAAGAACAGAGGTTTTGAAATACATAATAATATATTTAAAAAAGGTAAAAAAGGAAATAAAGTTCGACACATATTTATATTTATTACTAAGTGTTATATATCGTGATTTAAGAATGTATAAAAAATGCGTATTTTATGCCAGAAAGAGTATTGAGAAAGATTATTTCAATTTTGTGAGCTGGACATATTTTAATAATATAGTTTCTATAGAAATAATTATCCAAGAAAATATGGAAAAGGAAAGAGAAATTAAATTAGGAAACAAAAAAAATATAGCGAAAAAGAGAAAAGCAAAAAAAGCTGATAATAAAAATTTTAATATTAAGAGGAAAAAGAAAAATAAAACAACCATAAAAAATGCAGATATTTTAAAAGGGAAGAAGAGATTAATAAAAAAAAATATAAATTTTTTAGAAAACTCTAACAAAATAAAAAGAATGTGTGATTACTTATTTGAAAATGAATTTTTTTCTTTATATGAAAAACCAAACATGGAAACTATCATGGCAAATTATAACGACTACATTTATATTAACCCTTTTATAAATATTAATAAGTCTTTTTTTTTTAATAATAATTATTTTGTAAGCCAAATATTTACCGATTTGGAAGATAAAGAGGGAAGCTTCAAAGGGAGGAAAAATATAGACAAGAACCAATGTAATCCAGAAAAAAAAATAGACAATAAAATCGATATAAATGAGCATTATTTAAGGAGAAATAAAATGGAGAAACTATCAAATGTTTATTTTCTACAAAAATATGAGATGTACAAAAAAAGATATAATTTCAAAAATAATATAATGACACTATTTGGTTTTGCGCATTTTTGTTCGCTTAATAGTACATTACATAAATATTCTATATATTCCTATGAGTATTTGCGAAAACGACTTGGAAATAATTTATACGTATTGAGTGAACTAGGGAAATTGTATTATTACAGTGGGAAGATAAATAAAAGCATGAAATGCTTTAGAAGAATGCAAAAAGTATGTAATGAAAATAAAAAATTAAAAACCAAATTCACTGAAAAATGTTTTGTTCTATATTTAGAAGAAAACCGCAGAAAACAGAAACCTCTTTCAAGGAGTGAATACAATGAAATAGGTCAAGGGGACAATTTGGAAAACGAAATAGATTACAAAGAGGAAGATTTTAATGGAGATTATGACAGTGATTCTAATTGTTACATTAGGAAACGAAACACCATCGAAGTAATTACCCCTGAAATATATAAAATTATTAAAAAAATGTGGATTCCTAACTATTTTACAAACATGTTTATTTATATGGAATTGGTGGTAAATATATATTATCTTAAAAAAGACATATCAAAACTTTTTCTTACTTTAAATAAATATGAAAATAGTAAAAAAATGGATAAATGCTCATATATTTCTCGAAAAAAAAATGAAAACATAATAAAAAATAAAATATGGGATGATAAATTTTATTACAGTCTTGGTAAATATTATTCATTGATAAAAAATTGTCAAATGGCTATTTATTATTTCAAAAAGTCAATAAAAAAAAACAATTTTCACTTATATTCTTACTTAAGTTTAGCAAAAGAATATTTTTCATGTGGAAACCTAAACAGTTCCATTTTTATATTGATAAAGCTAATTAGTTTATATATGAATAATTCAAATGCATGGTTTTGTCTAGGTAAATGCCTAGAGTGTAAGAACAATTATGATTTGTCTATTTTGTGTTATAAAAATGCTATTTATTTTAGAAAGAATAATGTTTATTATTATTTTTTGGTTAATATTTATTTTAAAACAGGGCAAATAAATGATTGCATAGGGGCATTAAAATCTGCATGGAGACATAATAAAAACCTTTTGTTTTCATCTATGGTGTTTGATATATATTTAAAAATAAAAAAAAGGGATTTTTTTTTTCAAAACGAGGATAGAAATTTAGAAGAATATTGGAAAATATCTGATAAATGCCATGTATGGTGTGTCAGATTTTTAAAAGATTATTTTAAAAAATTAAGAAACGAATGTTGTGTGGTTCAACCTTTTTGTGAGAACAAGCGTGAGCAATACAACTTTTATGAAACATTATTATCACTTTTTAATTTGAATAAGCCTTCAATAAAGCATTTACAATCAGTTAATTTTTTGAGTTATTTTAATAAATATTATGAAAAAAATTCAAGCTATTTTTATTTAATACGTACTTTGAAGCATTCGTCTTTAATTTTATACGACGGAATATATTATTTAGCTAATTATTTTCTTTTTAATAAACAAATAAAAAATGCTTTAATATTATTTAAAATTTTATGGGATGTAGAAGGACCATATTCGAAGGAATCCTTTCATTCATTTAAATATGCGTATTGTTTATTGCAGAGGGATGTATGAGTTATTGGTACATTCCATATGAGTAGACAATAGCATTATTATTTTACATTAATGTATTTATAAAGATAAATAATAATATAGTATAGAATTTTTATAAACACATTTTTTAATGTAATTAATTTAATATTTATTATTTTTTTCTCATTCATTGTTATAGCCAAATTGCAATTTGCCATTATCATTGAGCATAGTTTTTGGCAAAAACATTGTCACTAAAAACTGTAACTCTTTAAGATATAAAAAGTAATAAAGCAAAAAAATATTATACTTTTCTCAAATTATTAGATAACATTTATAGTTGCAAAAATAAGGTAAAATAAATCACGCATTCTTATTGATTTGAAACTCAGTATAGAAAAGATAAAATTCAAAAAAAATACGTTGTAATGACAAAAAAAAATTGTTTTTTTTATGATGATCATTGTGTGAATTTAAGGCATTTACTCTTTTAAAAAAAATTAATGTTGCGTATTTATATGTATATATAGGTATGCTTTTTTGAGTATATTGAGGAAAAGAAAAAATAAAATTTTGCTTTGTTTTATATACACATATTTTTACCATTCATTGGAATAAAAATGCACACATTTTTCCGTTATGGATCATTTTTAATATGTATGGATATGAAAAAGTCGGAATACGATAGCACATGCTCAGTGTAAACTTACAAGTGTAGGGATAAATATTGTAATGCACTTTTAAATGCTCCGCTTTATTATTCATTTGATGCTACATATTTAATAAAATATAATTATATATATGAATATCATTTAGTATAAGACTTGATGGTCTGTTGTTTAATTAATTTTTTATATTACTGTGAAGACGTTTATTTTCCATAACATTTATCGTTTATATCGCATAAATATTTTTATTACATAAAGTCTTATTTATTTAATCCTTTATTTGATATTCACCTTACCTACATTTAAATTGCAAGAAAGGAAGCTTAAAGGCGTGTTGACAAATACATAATCACACACCAAATATTCCGAAAAATAATATATGTAATATTTATATAGACAATTGGATATAAAAAAGTGTAAAACAAAAAAACATTTTTTAATTAGGATATAAAAAATGAAAATATCAAAAGTAATAATTTTTTTGAATGCATATTACTTTTTTGATTATTTGCATGAATTAACAAAAAATAATGCAGATTTATTTTATGCTTTTAGTAAATGCTTTAAATTAGAGATAATAGATAAGAATAATGAAAAGAGTAATGAAATAAATGAACATATTTTGGAGAACCTAAGGGATAGAAAACATATAGGAGATATTAGCCAATATAGCGCTTTGGACACCGATATTAATACCATTGTTTATGATACAAAAAACAATGAAATAAAAAATTGGGCAATAAAAAGACGGATTTTACAAGACGGTGATTGTAATTTAGATTGTGGTACTAATGGTTTTTGTGTAAATGAATTTGGAATAGAATATTGTTCTTGTGCGGAAGGTTACTCAACTGATATTAATAATATGTTTAAGTGTGAAGAAAATTGTAAAATAAATAATGGAGGGTGTGATCCCAATGCAGAGTGCATAAAACTCGATGAAAAGGGCGAAGAGGAAAATAATGTCATAAAAGGTGTGAGGGTCTTATGCAAATGCAAAAATCATAATGAGAAATATGGTGGTTATTATTGTCCCGATATTGAACAATTGCATGTTGCAGAATGATGATTATTTAATGTTTTGATATTCAAAATACAAAAAAAATAGAAAGAAATAACGAAAAAACAATACAAATTCATTTTTTCTTCATTTTAATTTATTTCGTCTTTGCGTCCTGGGTTCTATACCCTTTTATAAAATAATAAATGCAATTATCATTTACGAAAAAAGCCTATTGCATGATTTGCAGTTCGATCTGTGCATTAGTAATAATACATATATTTCCTACATGCCAATATATATAATATAAGGATTTTTTACATAAAATGTGTTTGCACACCAAATGAAAAATTTGTTCCATTTAATTCATGGCACTAAAAATGTGATTTTTATGCTAAAAATGTTTACATAATATTTTTCTTTAGAAGAGAATAAGTTATTTGAATGTTTTTGATATTTAATGGAAAATTCTTATAGCGCACTAATTGAAACAACTTTTTTTCATATATAACCTGTATATATATATATATTATCATTAACTCCTCATAAAGTTTTAAGAGGTCAATTGGAATATTTTCGCTAGCTTTTCCTTTTTTTTATTCCTCTTTTTTTTCAATTGCCTATTAAAAATATTGATACGCACAAAAATTGGTAAATATATAACACACATAAAATGATACCAAACATAGCATTATTATTCGTATATATTTTTGTGTATGAAATTACAAAATTTCCCCAAATATTTTTTTAAATAACAATATATGCCATTATTTAAATGGATTATATGATCATGAATTTAACTATTTTAGCATAATCTAAGAAGTTCGCTTTTATGTATATTGTGCGTGCATATTTTTTATGGATTTACACTGATATATATTTATAAACGACTTTTATTAGTTCTTCGTCTTTCAAATTATACGTATGCATGAGTGCATTCTTTAAAGTTTGGAATATATTCATATTATTAGCTTATATATTTTTTTGAATTTTAAAGGTGATATGAGAAAAAAAATATACACATTAATGTATGTATGAATATGTATACAGTATAATTATACACATATGTATACATTGTTTATGTTTATTCATTGGCAAAAATAAGGTGAAAGGCGGATTAATTAAGAAATATTTTAATTTTGAGTTGCTAAGAAAGACACAATTCTGATATAGTTTTATATCTTAAACCTTTTTTTAGTTATTATTTTTTTATACTTTCATTATTACACACCTTTGTATAGCATACTAATGTAGGGAAAAATTTGCATATATGCTCAATTATACAGTGTAAAAGATAAAATTATAGCGATAATATTGTAAAATACGTTAAATATATTTTATCAAGGTTAAAATAACAGATACATTGTGTGTAATAAAGCTGAGATATATGCATATACAGATATACATATCTTTATTTTCCTAATTATTCATGCTTATTCGAATATGAAGTAACAATGCTGCAGGGGAAGATAAAAAAATTTAAAGTACCGCTAGATAATAGCATTGATAATTTTTTAAAGGACATAAAAATAAAAAAAAACGAATATGTGTGTGCGTGTGAAGCAGAAGATCTTGATAATATAAGCTTAAACTGTGAGTCCATAATTAAATTATTTAACTTTATAAATGAGAGTTATAGTAATGTGTTGCTATTACTAACCCAAGAAGGATTTGATTATTTATTGAATTATATAAGGATATGTGATAATTTTGATGATTTCGAACACGAGAAGATATTTGGATGTTTAATTATATTGGCTGAAAAGAGTGTTGATATATATAAAAATTATTTTAAGTGTTTAGAAAAATGTAACAAAAAAAATGAATGGAACAATGGAGTTCAAATATTAAATATGATTACAAATGAAAATAATAACATTATGAATATGGTTATAGAATGCTTAGATCAAAATTATAAGGAATATTATGCAACCGATAAAAAAAATAAATTTACATTTTTCGATTTAAATGAAATATTAATTTCGTATTTTAACGCTCTGACATTTATATATATAAATATATTTAATAGTTATTATAACAGCAAATTTTTAAAACAGCAGAATACAGAAATTGTTATAAATGTTCAAAGAGGACGAAAAAAAATCAAAAAAGATAATGAAGAAGAAAAGAATATTGCCATAAAAAATTTAAACTCACTTTTAAATAATATAGTTTTATTGCTGAGTGTTATTGATTTTAATCTTTTGTATGAACAGGTAAATATATCGGTAGTGGACATATATGTCCAATTTTTTTTAAATATATATATTATAAATCAAGAGAATAATAATAATAGTAATAGTAGTAATAATATTATTAATATTACGGCTTACCATGATTCTATATCTATGATTGTTAGTAAGCTACTAAAGCTATATATTAAAGAGGAAAACAATAATTTTGCAAATAAGGATGAAGAGAAAAATGAAATAATCGAAAACTTGAAACGTGATGATAACGAAAACGGTGATAATGTGGAGAACAGTACAGTCAATAATGGACCTAAAAATGATCAGATTGTAAAAGAAAATGCATATGGTGTGAATTTTCATTCGTTTTCTTTTACTTATATATTTTTAAACGTATGCAAAAAATGTACGAATGTAAACGTGTGTGATTCGTTACTAATTGCGAAAAATACGCCGATACCTAGAATTATAATAAAAGAATTTGTTGATTATATAAAAGACAATTCCTTGTTATATTTAAATTTAAATTTACAATCACACTCACAGAACGAAATAATCAACATTTTAAATATTTTGGAATATTTGTCTAAAAATTTAAGTTTACATTTGTTGGATTTTTTGAAAGATCTTATAGACATGCTAGGTATTGATATATATTATATAAGAAAATATATTTTTGACATATTTAAAAATTTTATAATTTTAGCCAAATCCTGGGAAGAGATAAGGGAAGCCCGTGATGCTCAGGATATGCCAAATAAAGAGGATAAAAATGAGATGATAAATAGAAAAAAGAATCGGCGAAGTAAAATATATGGAATAGATAGTGAAGATGAAGATGAGTTTTTTAAAAGAAAAAAAGGAAGTGGTAATAATGCGCATGCTGAAAGCGATGAAGACAATAGTAGTTGTTTCTTTAGTTCAAATGATGAGAAAGATGAAGATTATAGTGAAGACAGTGATGGAAAGAGAAAGAATAAAAAAACAAAGCAAAAAAAAGGTAATAAAAAAAATCGAAACAGTAATAAGCGTAATAGCAATGGAGAAAATTGTTTAGATAAAAAACAAGATAATCAAAATGGAAGGAAAAAAAAAACTGATAATTTTTTAAATAATATTTCTTTAAATATTAATGATAGTAATATTAACACAACTTATAAAGATATAATAAATAAAATAATTTTGGAAGATTCTGAATTTTTACAATTATGTTTTAAAGAATGTTTAAAAAATAGATCCTTTATTATGAATGTATTAATATCTAGACAATATGATGCAAAATTGCATGTACGATGTCATTTATTAAAAATATTACAAGAATTAATTGAAAATAATTTTATTCCATTAAATTATTACAATAATATATGTTTGATATGTAGTGAAAGGATTAATGACAAGTCACCTTTGGTTAGACAGAGAGCATTTTCATTACTTTCATGTATAGCTAGCGATGTAGTAAATAATAAATATGTCATTCCATTAGATACTAACAAAATAAAAAGGGAGCTAATCAGTTTGAACAAAAGTAAAGATATGATGATTGAACAAGAAAATAAAGAAAAGGGTGTGTGTGAATCAGGAAATATAGGAATGGATAAAAAGGGGAAGATGAATGAAAATTCTTCAAACAAAGACAAAAATAAAAAAAATCATATAAACCTTTCTGATAGCGATAGTGACGACGCAAATAGCGAAGATGAAACTTGTAAAGAAAAGGCAAATAACACAGAAAAAGATGATGACATAGATAGTGTGGAGTCATTTTTAAGTGACGATAAGAATAAGAGGCGAAATAGCAATGCTAATAACAGCAAATATGATTTATTAATAAAAATGTATAGCGAAGTTTTATCCATTTCTATGATTGTGGATAACTGCGTTGATATATGTTTTAAACTACTGTATTCTATAGTGGATGCAGATCAAAAAAGTTCAATAAAATTTTTAATTTTAGCACATATGTGTGGAAATAAAAAAGCAGGAGAACATATGAATAATGTTTGGTCTTTAATATTTAGTAATAATAACAGTATTATTGAAATAATTGTTAACGAGTTTATAAATGTAAATATATGTTATGAAGATTACAGAATTAGTGCATTTAGGTTAATTAACATTATAATAAATAGCAAATTAAAAGATATAGCAAGTATAGAAAAGATAATGGAATGCTTGTTAATGAACGAAAAGAGCAATTTAAGTATAAGCAAATTATTAGACGAACTATTTATCATAATATTTGTCGATACATTTAGTGAAAATAAGAATATGCTTATAAAAGAAGGTGCGTTACTACTTATGAAGATATTATGTCATTCAATACATACAGTTAATACAAAAAAAGGAAAGAAAGAACAATATTTTTATTTTACTAATAAAAGAAAGCATTTAATTATTTTATTTATTAATCAATATAAAGATAATATGCATTTTATCAATCTTTTAATTTTAATATTAAAATATAACAATACAAATAAAATCATACAAAGTCTTTTAATTATTTTATTCAATTTAGTATTTGATCATACTATAGACAACAAAAAAGATAGCACTTTATACAATTCGATATTCGATTCTACAGATAGTCCCCAACATAATAACAAAATTTCAAGGATAAAAACAATTAATGATGTAAATAACGTAAGTATTGGTACAATTAATCCCAAAATAAAAAGTAATGAATATGTTGAACATTTTTATTTGAATGATGACTTAAATATGTGGATTAAATGCTCTCAATCAATTGTCGAAAGTATGTATGAACATTTCGATGATTTTATTGTTATATTTACGGTAAAGATAAAAAATATGCTAAATGGGTTATTTGGAATAAGTAATGGAGATAACTCTAAAAACATAGATTACAAAGGATCCAAACTTAAGAAGAAAATGGAAAATGGGAATAATTTAGCCAATATACCGTGCTCAACATTAACAAAATTTATTTTTGTTTTGGGCCATTTAGGGTTATATACATATATATATGCAGAGAAGGTACAGAACAAATTAAAAAAATTGTCTTTAAAAAACGAGAATAATTATGGTATGTGCACAAAGGAGGAAAAGGATAGAGAATATTTTGATTACATAGTTGAGCATATGATTGTGTGTAATAATTTACTTGGTAAAAAACTAGTACCATTATTATTTTTAATAATAAATAACCCTGCACAGTTTTTTAATGAGTGTTTAATTGTAGAAGAAAACAATACTTGTGATGATATGTCAAAGAAACAAAATAAAGATTATATACAGTTTAATAATTGTCAAAAAATGGAAGAAAAAATATATATGTATTATGACATGTATGCACTTATATTTGTTTGTTTGCTAACATTGTGTAAATTTTCAATTATATCTCAAAGTTTTTGTCAAAAAATAACTAATAGTTATAGTAAGGTATCTATAATACAACTAATTGTATCGATAATAATAGAAGAAGAAAATCAAATTTTTGGAAAGACTGCAAAGTTATTATCCTTAAATAGGGATAATAATATTGGAAGTGACACTCAGCAAAATTGGGATGATGATAATATTGAAGATAAAGAATATGATGGGGATAATATCGATTATTTAAGCATAGAAGATAAGAGAGGTGAGAATCATAATAAAATAAAACAGGGAAATGATTTCGAGTATATACAAAACACGATATTGTATAAAACAATTTCAAATATACGAAAGATGTTATTAATAAGTTATGCAGACTTATTGTATAGACATCCAAATATTTTAGAACCATATAATAAATATATTTTCAAAGTACTAAATGATAAGGACATAAATATGAGAAGAACAGCTGTCTCTGTTTTTACACATTTATTTATGACTGATACTGTAAAAGCAAAAAATACATTGCTTGTACATATGATGTATTTAACCAATGATGCAGATGATAAGATATCGAGCGGATCAAAATCATTTTTTTATGAACTTAGCCGTAAATCACCTATTACATTAGTAAATAATATTTGTGATATGGTATCTGTATTAGCTAATAATGAAAGGAGGTTAACATACGAAATGAATAAAGAAATATTAGAGTTTTTATTATCGTTTATTAAAAAAAGCAAATATAATGAAACACTAGTAGAAAAAATATTTAAAAAAATGAAAGAAACGAATATTAATAAGTCAGATGCTTTACATTTATATATGCAAGTGCTTTTAAACATTCAAATAGATGAAAAGGTTTTAAGTAGAATAAATAAATGTTTTCCTTTAATAAGATATATTGTAAGGGAAAATCAATATGTGCATAACAGTTTAGTACTTATATGCAAAAAAGCATCTGAGAAAAAACGAGGTAGACCAGCAGATGAAACACAACAGCAGCAGCAACAACAACAACAAAAAAACCAACCAAATGCAAATGAGAATGAAAAGGAAAAAGAAGAAAAAAATGAAAATGATAAATCTGAAAATAAAATGAAAGAACTAGCTGAAGATATACTTGGAAAAATTGAATCTACTATAAGTAAAGCAAAGAATCTTGCAAAAGCAGTCAAAATTAAAAGTGAAAACGAAGGTATTAAAAACGAGGAAGATGCAGTAGGAAATGATGATGAAGCGTATAGTAATGAAGAATGATTGAAATGTTATTGTCCTTATTGTGAATGTTTAAATGAACTCAGTTGGAGAAAACGGCAATAATAATAATAATTTTATATTATACCGGAATATATTTATTTGTATGTATTTTTTTATATGCATTTATAAATATGTTTGCATATGCTTTCCATATGTGTTTTTACCATTTCCTTTTTTGTGTGCGGTGTTATTTTATTATTTTTGTAACACTGTGGAGGACTATAGGGCATATAGCCATACTATTAACGCACTTTATTGTTGTTATATTTTTATATTTTAATACATTTTATTTTTTTGTAATAGTTTAATTGAGTATGTTTGAAAAATGAATGCATTTTCACAGTATTCAATTTTTACTAAACGAAAACTACCTTCTTAATACCGTTATTTGTGTTTCGATTAACTTTTTAAAAATTAATAAATTTGAAAAAAATGATATAAAAAGCGAGTATTAGGGTATACATATGCACCTTTTTTTAATACACAAAAGAAATGGTATAACTATGCATAATACCATTTACTTAAACATATAGTTAATCCAAAAAAAGAAATTTTTGAAAAATTATTGATATATATAGTTGGACTTCTTCGCTAGGAATGAGTATTTTATACATTTGTTAAGGTCTTTATTTTTGAGTTATGTGATGTTATTGGAATTTTGGTTGTGCAATTCAGATCTTGAAATAAGCGTTTGTTCTATCATCTCTGGGCGATGAAAAAAGAAAATGTACATAATTTGGGAAAAACATTTTATGTATATATATGTGTGAATTTTATTGGGTGCAAGCTAAAATGAATTGATTTAGATTTTTTACCTGTAACAATATTATGAACAATTTTTGTTTTCACATTTTCCTAAATTAAAATAAATGTATCCCATTATGTATGCATATATATAAAGGAAAAAAGTGGCAACACTTTTGTTGCTCATATTATTTTTTATTAAATGGGTAATTTTGCGAACGAATATATGCAACTAATTCATTCACTTATTCAAATATTTTACAATTTGAGAAAGAACAAATTGAAAAAAGACAATAATGCAGTGAATTAATCTTGGTTTTATCTTACTAAATAAAGAATGTATTCTGTTAACCAAGGTAAAATTATAAGATCAACACCTTTCTATAAAAAGAAAACGAATTTAAATATGTAAATATTTTTGTGTTGTTACTACTTATGTTTGTAGTGTATATATATTTGTTTCCCCATTATTTATACTTCAAATTTTGTTGGTAAATATTCCGAAAGAGAAAATGAATCTATATTTTTTTGAAGAATATGATTAATATTATTTTTGGCTTTACTAAAAGCGATTTTCTTTTTTATTATAATTAGAATTTTATTTTTCAGAGCAGTTCTATCTTTTATTTTTTGTTGCTGCGAGAGAAATAATTGTGTATACATTTGCATTTATGAATTTATGCATATATTTGATTATTTGGATATAATTATTACACTAATTTTTGCTTTTCATTTATTATTTGTTTTGTTTCAGTATATTACTGTTTCATCGTAAAAGGCGTTACATATTTTTTCAGCATTTTCAAGGGAATCATATTTTTGTATTCGGATGTTTTCGTAATACCCTATGTTATTTCGTATTTGGTTTAGCTCTTGTTCTTGATATAACTATGAAAAAATGAAGTTTAAAGAGATGATAAATATCCATGAAAAAGTAATGCATAAATTAGAATAGTAATTTTATGGGGTAGTAAGCATATTGATCTTAAGGGCATTTATAAAATTTCATGAATATATTACGCTTTTTAGGGCCGAATTTAAGACATCTTGGACTATGCTTTCTATACTAGATTTTACTTCACTTTCGTTTTATTTTGTAAAAAGGGAAAGTAATACATACATATATATAGATGTAGAGAGAAAGATAAATATTATAGATCGCATATACACTGCATTCAAAATATTAATACCTGTAATATTTTGTAAAATCGTCAATGAAAACCTGTGCCTCCGCATCCTTGTATGTTATTCTTTTTATTAACTCATTTTTTCTTTTGTTTAATAATATTTTTTTTTTTTTTTCAATTTTCATTTTTTGTTTTTTTTGATATTGCTCTATAATATCCATAGTGTTAATATCATCACTACTATTAGAAATATCTTCTGGAGATTTAACAATTGGAGATGACACATTACATTCCTTTTTTTTTGAATCACATTTGAATTCTGATTGGATTGATACATTTTTTCTTTTTAAAAGCTCATTTAGGTAATCATCATTTGCTTTTATTTTCATAAATGATGGATTTATTGGGCTGAGGGAAGCTTCATTATTTTTGGAGCTTATTATGTTTTCATGGTTTGAAAAACAACTTTTAGTCATTTTATTACTTCTATTATGTTTAATATTTTCACTATTTTCAAAAAATTTTGAACTTTTGTATATTTTGTGGGGGATAATTTTTTTTTGGGATATGTTGTCTTGATTTTCTATATCAGAACCATTTACTTTTTTTACTATTAATTTAATATTCGTGGATTTATCCCCATTATTATCTTTTGGCAGTTGCAATTTTCGAGCTTTAGAAACTGCATAGGGATTAAGGAATCCAAGTATATCAGTAATTTTTTTTATAGACATATATTCATCATTCTTTATGAATTATATGCATTTTTTATTACCTCGTATATGGGCCTTGTTGGTAGACTCATTTGAATTTTGTATTTTTTTCTTATCACATGATGCTTTCTATATATAAGGGTGAAATATGGATAAAGATATGTATACACAAGTGTGATAAACCATGATGAGAATCTTTAGATAAATAAATAGAAGAATACAGCCATAATAACATAGTAAATATAATTCCAAACTAAGTATATAGTTATGACTCGAATGTAAAAAATACATATATGTTTTATTATTATTTTTTACTATACAGTCTCTGGGACGTTTTGAACATTTTTAAAACTTTCCTTAGCTGTTGGTTTGCGTGATTTTACCCTGAAAAGGTGAATAAGTTAATAAGAAAATATGCGTACGTTTGCATTTGCATGAGTCACAGATTAATATTATAACATTTTTTTGGGAAGTCAATTATATATTACCCTAATGATTCGATTTTAAGATTAATTTCATTATTCCGCATTTTTATATATACAAGAGAAATGTACACATATGTGCATATAGTATGTATATATATAAGATAACAGGAAATTTGTGAACTATTTATATTGTGTATAGATCCTTATATATAACTTAATGTTTTATTAATTAAAACTTTTAATATTAAACATTTATATTAGTTGCCACAATAGTGTGTCTTTTTTTTACACGTATGTACACATAAATATATAAGTACTATTGATTTTGCTTGAGCGCACGCAAAAAGGAATTAAACATAAAAAGAGACTAATTATAAATGTTTTGAAATTTCATAAGTTAGAGAAAAAAATTAAATACATGCGAAAGATATAATTTTTCGTGGGATTATTATTATGCTATTCGACATTCTATTTGTTACATACACACAATATGGATTGATATTTAGCTTCTTTTTATTAAATAATGGAAAATACTTTTATTATAAAAAAATTTTCCGACAATTTTTAACTTTAAAAATGTAGAAGTAAAAATAACATTGTGATACCTTTTATTAATATACAAAATTTATATTGAATAAGTTTACATATCCAAAGAAAACATTATTTATTTGAATAAATTTCAAGTAAAATATTTACAAAAAAAAGTTACGAAGAAAGTAATATTATTCCTTTTTCGTATAATGTGTTATAAAATGTGTAAGCAAACAAATAATATAGCATAAAGAAAAAAACATATTATATGTGGGGATATAATACGTCTATACACGCAAATGTATATATATGATTAAATTAACAAACGAGGGTTAAATATATAATTATATGTCATCTTATAAATTATTTTTGTATGTATTTCTATATACGTTGTAAAGAAATTGTCAAATTTATTCTTTTCGAAGAAGCATACTCTTAATAATGTTAAAATTGATAATGTTTTAGTGAATTTTTTCATCACCTTGTGTTTTATAGAAATAAAAAGTCATATAAAATATTTTGAAACTCTTTTATCGTTTTTTTATTATAGGATGTTGAGTAATTTTTTTCATAAATACTTGCCCCATTGTATTTCTTTAATTTTTGTAGCTCTATTTCCTTTTGACTTATTACGGTATTAAGATGGTTGTATATACTTTTTACGTTTTTAATAAATATATATTTGTTTGGGACTCCATTTAATAAATTTTGAAACCCTGGAAGATATATATTATTTATTATGTTAAAAAAGACATGTGGAGAATATATAAGTAATATGTGCATATACTCTAAAAAATAAAATAAATAATTAATATCTGAATTATATTGTTTTCTTATGAAAAAGTTGTATAAGTTTTCAGTAATTAAATCGGATAAGTATTCATTTTTGAAATTTAATAATTGTATATATTTTAATATAAATATTTGTTCACATAAATTAATTTTATTTAAATTGGATGTAATATTGAAGGTAAATTCAACCATAAAAAAGGAAAAAAAGTCATTTATTAATATACCGTCATTTTTTTGAGCTTGATTTTTTTTACTGATGTTGTGTGTAGTTTCCGATCCTCGCATAATCTTATCTGTGTTGATAAAAGATTGTGTTATGTTATGAATATACGGTGTTTTAACTTCTTTACAAAAATTGTCACTCATAAGTATGTCAAACAAATTGAAATTGTTTAATAAATTAAGAAATTGGGAATACTTTCCATAAATATATTTTATATCATATAAATTGTTCTCAAATATATTAACTGTATAATTTAATAAATTATTTTTTTTTAAATAATATATTACAGCCAATAATTCATAATTAATGTCTTTATGTTTTCCTTCTTGTAAAATATCTGCACATTTAATATTTTTAAGAAAAGAAAAATTAACTTGAATATCGTTAGGTACATTATTCCCTGTAAATATTTTAAATATTTCATACGTTATAATATTTAAATAAAATAATTTTAACCAATTAATATCATTCTGTACATTTTTGAGATTAAAAAAAAAACTCGAAAAAATATTTGTATACATATTTTTATAAATATATTCTTCTTCTTTTATCGTAATATTATTTTCTAATTTTTCTAAAAGAAATATATTATTAATGAAATGATTTTTTTTAAGCATATCTTTAAGCAAGTTTAAATGTATTTGGATATATAGATCACATGTCGATGTTTTTTCGGTTTGTTCTTTTATATATTCAATTAAAATGTGTTCTGAATAAGTCTTATCAATATCCTCACGATGGTCCTGATACTTATCATTACAAGTATCATCGTACCATATGTTATCGTTTGTATTTGTACTGAGCTCTGTGTTAATGTTATATACAATTTTTATGAAATCACTTTTTGAAATAATTCCTTCTTCATACAAATAATTTAATAAGAGTAAATTATTGTGCATGTTATTTTTTATGTTTAGGTATATATTGTTATAATTATTATGTAAAATTTCCCTAATTTTAAGGTATATATTTTTAACATCATCAGAAAGGGTGTCTTCATAGACGTGACACATTTGAATTTGAGATTCTTCTGTGTCGAATGAAAATCTTTCTATATCACCAAGAATGTTGTAATTTGTTTCATTTTTATATATTTCAATATCTTCAGCTTTCTGGGTTTCATTTGTTTTTTTTATAATGTGGTCATCGCTAGTATCTTCATTTGATAAACAACCCAAATTATCATAATCATTATCTTCCATTTTAGGTGAATTTAAAAAAATATTTTCTTTTATTTCATTATAAAATTTTTTTTGCCATCTTATGTTTTCATTTATGCCGTTCACAAATTCTTCATGTGTCTCAACGCCATTGCTTTGATATGATATGTCCTCTACCCTTTTCACTTCCTCTACATGTTTTTTTTGTGAAAAATCAAAATTTGGTGGCTGTATTTTTTTTGCTATTAAAACTAAGATATACAAATGGTTGGTATTTAAAAAAGAAGAATTATGGAATAAGTGTTCTGTTATTTCGTGTAATAATTTCGAATTTAATAAATTATATTTAAAAGAAAGGATAAGTGTTGATATTACTTCGTTTATTGTAAAATTTGGTAAGTGTAATAATATTTTATTTTGAGCTTCTTTTATTTTTATAAGGTTATATTCATCTGCTCTATTTTTTATTATTTTCATTAATACTTCAAAATTATATCTATGATTGCGTTCATTTTGTGTGGGCATGGGGTAAGATACATAGTTACTTGTTTTATTTTTTTTATTATTTATATAGTTACTACTGTAATGTCTTTTATTGTATTGCCTATTATGTGTAATATAATTTTTCCCTTTAACTTGTTTAAGAAAATTAAGGTACTTCAATTTCATTTCGACATTATATACCGTTGAATGGTCATATTAACATAATTAAGGAGGTAGAAACTATAGAAGTACATAGTAGTGTATCGTACGTTTTACTTATAAATCGCTTTTTCTTTTAAAATGCGCTTAAAAAAGCGACAATTTTATAAAGAATTGCCTTCGGAATGGAATTTCTTTTTTACATTTTTTAGGATTGTCATTTTGTTTATTTTGCTATTTATATAGTTATATTTAATTTAATAATTTGTTGATCTACATATTTATTAATCCATTTGTTAATATTTGGATTATTGTTTTTTTTTCGAAATAATAAACACGATAAAGAAAAAAAAACATAATTAAGAGGATTAAACATTTTTTAAAATAAAACATCAAATTTGTGAAGTATCGAAAGCTTATATTTTTTTCAACATTGTGTATGCATAATTGAAAAAATATATACAGTGGATTATCAGATTATTGGGGCTATAAGCTGTGTACAATTATTTATATTTTTTATAATTATGATTAAAAACATTGGAAAATAAAAAATAATATATTGCTTTGCGTATTTTGCAAATATATGAGCTTAATTATGAATTTCGTTTTTGAACATTTGATTAAACGACAATTTTAATAGACTATAATTTGAGGTTTTATAGAATACCACCAATCAGTGGATTTATTCATATTATCTTTTATTTATTTTTTAAAAAAAGTGTAACGTTTTAATTATTTTAAAAAGTTAAGATACAGGACAAAAATAAAATTCATTAAAAAACACGAAAAAAAATACACAAAAAGTAGAGTTATTAATAAAATTGACATAAAAAAATAAAAAAGGTAAAATGCGTTTTTTTCTTTTAAATACATTTTTGAAATATCCTTGATCGTATAATCTATTAATTATATTACAAAATTTCCATAATAGTTCCTATATCTAATGCGTATGGTTCTATTTGATTGTTATAAAATACGTAATTTGCTTTAATTCGCTTAAAACAATCACATTTTGGTACCCCCTTTTAAAAATGAGCTTTACATACCGCATATATCGAAGGGACGGTTTTTGAATTTAATCTTAACTTCTCTCTTAGTTATGGGGATATTAAATAAGGTACCTTTATATATTTGTGTGCTATTCACACGCACATGATTTACAGAACATGAATAAGAAATTGGACTTATACTCTTACACTGAAGAACATGCTGTGTAAAAAATTGCTTAATGAACTTTCTCAGGATGTGGTATTTGAAATAGTCTTAGCATTTTCATCATTTGAGAGGCGCATTCTTTTTTTGGTATTTGCATTATTTTTTTTGTGTTTTGAAATAACATCATTAAAATCATCGTTGGTAATTAAAACATTATTTTGTAATATAACCCTTACATCCACATTATATATATAGCCAAGAATATTATTATCTATATGTAGATCTTTTTCGCTTTTGTAAATTTTCATTAAGTTATTAATCATAAAATTTTGTAAGTTAATATTACTATGATACAATTTTTTTATTTCAAATACTTTCATAGCCAATACAAAACTTATTTTATTTTGAATATTTTTGCAAAATCGTATTTTAACATTTTTCCATTTTTTATGAACGAACATTTTATAGTGTGCATAAAACTTTTTATATTGTAATAAATATTTGTATGTTCCAAATGATTGGACTATATAAAACATTTTTCCACTTTTTTTTCTTTCAGTAAGTCCATATTTTTTTTTATTATCTTTTGTTATGTCATCTTTGCTATCATTATTATTACAAGTGGAAGCATAGTTGTTATTATCTTCGCTTGCTGTGTCTTTCGTTATTCCATTTTCGCTATCACCTCCAATACTATCATGAGTATTGTTTTTTAACGATACATCATCAGTTTCATTGTCTTTTTCATTTTTTATAAAATATTGTGTAATAGATGATTGTTTTTTTTCACAATTTTTATTAATAACATTAGTGTTACTGCTACTATTGCTGCAATTTTTGTTATTATCACTATTATTGTTGTCAATTGTATTTTCGGATTTGATTTTTTCACGTTTTCGTCGGCGACGGTCATTTTTATTAGTTAGCTTGGTAATGTAATTTTGCACATATTTAGTATTATGAATATTATTTAAAATTTTTAAGGAGTTTAATAGTGTAATATTATGATCGGGTGTTAAATGTATGCCGTTTGTATTTAGTTCTGTGTTAAAATTTACTACTCTCCCTATTCCTATTTTGTTTTTTTCTTTGTGTTTAAAAAATACTATGTCATTATGATATAAACATTTTATTTTATTTTTGTCATTACATTCAAGCGAGGTATTTTCAATAACTTTATTGTCGTTTGGTTTATTTTCATTTACAATTAGGTTTTCCATTTATTCAACGAGTATTTACTGTATTAAATAATTTTGAAATAAAAAAAATAAAAACAAGTTATTATTCAAAAATATTAAAAATACTATATATATGTGTGAACCATTAATGGTATTTTCATCTTATTAGGATACAAAAAAAGGATGGTTGGAAAATATATGAAAAACGATTTATTTTTGCATTTAAAAAAAAATATCATCATAATACTTTTTTTCAATTTTTGAAATTAAAGAGAATTAAAAAAAATTAAAGATGAGGCGAAAAACAAGAAAGAAATACGGAACTACACAAAAAATGAGATAGGATACGATAATTTAAAATTAATTATATGTATATATAAAATATTGATATATACATGTTACAAAAATAACGAAAAAGTTAAAATGTTGTCTAAGTATGTAACTAAATTTAATAATTTTTTTTAATGATTTGTTAGACAGAAAAAATCGAGAGAAATGTGAATAAATCTAATCATTCGCTAGTTTTATCGCGAATATACAATTTTCCAAAAATTCAAAAAATGTAAGATTATTAAAAAACATGAAAATGCAATAAGGTTTGCGTAAAGTAAAATTAAAAAATAAACATAAGAATATACATACTAAACAAAATTATAAATAAGGATAAATTAATATGTGCACTTGGGTTACCATCAATAAAATTTCCACATTCTCCTTTTTAAATATTTACATAAAAAATCAATATATAATTCGATTTATCATCACTGTTATTTTATTTTAGTACATATATTATATAAAGAATATATTGTACATGTGTAATTTTCTTGAAAAAAACAAAAAAAAATATGTTTAACAAAAAATTATGCTAAACATTGTGTAAAACAAAAATGTAAAAAGGTATATTATAAATACACCAAAATGTAATACTGTTTTAGTGGCATATATTTATGAAAACGGTTTGCGTTCATACTCACACAATGCTATCAATCTAATTTAAAATTAAAACAACGAAAATTATATAAAATGAAACATAAAAAAAGGGGAGCATGATAAAAATAACAATAAAAGCTACAAAAGGAAAGATATTTAAGTATATTGAATATATGTATAACTACATACATATATACAATTAAAATACTATAGCTTAAAAAGAACTATTCAAGCAATATTTCATAAAATTGTAAATAGGAAAGGCATTAAAAAATACATAAAAAATTAAAATCATTATTAAAACCTTTTTAAATTTTCAGTCTGCTGCATTTGAAAATGAAAGAAAAAAATATATATATATTTACACAATAGATGCATTTTATTAGGGAATGATCATAAACTATAAATACGCACACGTAACTAAGTATATAAAAATGTTTTACTGCTTTTTGTGTTTTCGTTCGTTTCCTTTCTATATATGACATTTATAAGGAAAAAATATATCAATAATGTTAAATTATAAAAAATATATGCATAGATAAGTAATAATTAGAATAAATACTAAAAATAGGAACAAATTAAAACGGGGTTTCTTTCACATTTAACTTTTTATTACCTAAGATACGAAATTTTCCTTCACATCTATTTCATTAATCATATATTGTTTTAACTCGGAGATAATTAATTTTAAGGGTTTTAAAAAATTTTTTAATTAAAAAAAAATATCTATTAAATAAAAGGATTATATATAAAAAGTATAGAAGGATGAAAATGTATTTCTTCATGTAAATGAAGACTTATCTTTTTTCTTTTTTGTGTATATTGATGAGAAAAAAACATTCCGACGATAAAAAAAAAAGTGAAGCCAAAAGAAATAAAGGAATACTGGAAAATTAGTATATATATCTAAGTGGATACTTACAGAATGTATACTCAATTTAATAGGAATAAAAAGAAGAAAAACGATACTGAATATGAAAAAATAAATGTAGGACTAAAAGATGTTGCTTAAATTAAAAAATACATCAATTATACTTTAGTTACATTTATATATGTGTATATTCACATCATATTTAGTGTAATATATATTAGTTTTACCAAATTCAACTTTAGCCATTGCTTAGACCTTTAAAAAATGTTTTATTATATTTTCATTTAATTTATTTTATATTGTATTTGATATTTTTCTTGTTCAATTTCAAAAGGAAGAAGAAGCTGCAAGCATATATGCTCAATTCGTTCGGTCGTTTGAGGGGAACGACTTTGAAAAAGGAAATCAATTTGTTAAAAGTAAACAAAACAAAATAACTAGTTAAAAAAATTTAATTAAACTAAATGTATTCGAATAGATATATAAAGAATGGATGGAGGATGTCCTATTGAAAATATTATTTTAATTTCTTTTTCTTTTTTTTCTTTGGATTTTTAAATAACTGAAATAGGTGCGAAAGTGTTGAACCCGTCTAAGTTCGACTATTTCCCAGAAGATAATGATGACGATGATAATAAAAAGAGGAAAAGCAAATTCACAAAGGTATGCATTGCCGAAAAATATAATTCATTCCTGCATATGTATATGAAATGGCAAATGGAAATTTGTTATTGTAGAGAAATTGCATTAAAGATACGAGTTATACAGTTTTATTTTTTTATCATACTTGTAGGATAATAATTTTAATGAAGAAAACACGAAAAAACATGAGAAACCCGAAACAAATAAAAGTGGTTTAGGAAAAGTAAAGGAAATTGATAGTTTCTTAGAAGGTTGGCTTTTACACAAACAATAGTACATTATGTACATATGCGTGTGCGTATATTGCTTTATACTTTTTATATATTTGAAAAATATGGACGTGAAAAACACATATATGCAAATGCATTTCTACTTATTTATTCCGATTTATATAAATGTCATTATATTTCCTTATTAAAGAAATTAAGTTAAAGCAGAAAATATTGGATGAAAGGAAAATATTAAAAGAGCAGGCCCAACTAGCTAAATCTGAAGAAGAAAAAATCAAAATTAATAAAAAAATAATAGAAATCGAAAAAAATGAAGTAATTTTTTCTTATACACAAAGGAATGAAACAGTTGCTAATTTATATCTAGGAAACCTATCTGCAGAGGTTATTAAAAATGATGCACAAAAGAAATAATAAAATAAAGAATAGCCAAAATAAATAAAAAAATATTGGTTATGCATAGTCAAATGTTGTATTATGAGTACTTTATCATAAAAATCACTCTTAATACATTTTTCTTTTCAATTACTGTGCGCAGGTAACTGAAGAATATTTATGTCAACGGTTTGGAAAATTTGGGAAAGTGAGCAGTGTAAAAATAATGTATCCTCGTAAAGAAGAAGACAAAAAAAAAGGGAAAATTTCAGGATTTGTTTGCTTTGAAAATAAAGAAGACGCAGAGAATGCTAAGGATGCATTAGACGGAGTAGAAATGTTTGGAAAACCTGTGATAATTGGATGGAGCAAGGCTATTCCGAAATTTTTAAGCTTGAACAAAAATGAATATAAAAATAGTCATTTTGATAAAAATAAAAGCTCCTTTAATACATCAAACAAAAGCATTCAAATCATTTTACCCGAAGATAAAAAAGTTAAACGAATAATTGATTTGTTAGCGAAATATGTGACCGAAGAAGGATATGCTTTTGAAGAAATAATAAAAAAAAATGAAAAAGACAATCCAATGTTTAATTTTATTTTTAACACATCAGATTTGCATTATTATTATAAGTGGAGAGTTTTTTCATTTGCACAAGGAGATAGTTATAGAAATTGGAGAGTAGATTCATTTCAAATGTATGAAAATAGTTATGTTTATATCCCACCAGTTCCAAAAAATAAAAAAGATAATGTTCCAAGGATAAATAAAAAAATGTAAAATTCAAAGAGAATATATATTTTGTGTATCGTTTAATAAATATAATTACACAATACGATTACTTATATTGTTAAGAAAATACAATAAAAAATATATTGCCAATATGAATTTTATAACGTGATGGGATTTTTTTTTATAGGAAAAATAAAAAGTGTGATATGGATGAGAAAAAGAAAAGCAAGCTTAATAGTATTATTAACAATTTAAGCAAAAAGAGGTATTTCTTGAAAATAAGATACATAAATATATATATATATCAATTGTCGAGTGCTTGTGACTTCGATGTATCTAATAGTTGTTTAGTTTTAGTGGAATGAATTATTCGAAAAAAGGGACATGCATATATTTATCCGAGCATAATATGTTTTATTTTTTTTTGTAGAATAAGCATATGCCGTGCTATGATATTTTGCACACGCCATAGTGATTTCAGCTTCGATATCGTAAAAATAATATCTAGTTATCTAACTGATTTAAAATACGATTTACTAAAAAAGGTAAATGCACGTAAAACAGTGAATTTGTATAAATAACAATTCTTTTTGGTATTTACATTCAAATATATTTAATTTGTGCCTATGAGCGTGTGCTTATACATATTTAACTATTTACTCATTCGGTTATTTCATTATATTTTTCGATTTCGCAGATAAATTTGGTATACTTAATCTCAGACATTTTGTACAATTGTAGTAACCAACTTTTTTCGTCATGGGCATATCGGAAACATATGGAAGAAGCACTACCTCGAATATTTTATTATTTTAGAAAACACATAAAAAAGTGTGATAGTAAGATAAAGGCAAAGTTATTTTCCGACTCAATAATGAGTATATTTAATATGTGGGACACATGGGCAATTTACACTATTGTTTTTATGAATGGATTAAAATGCTTATTATCAACTAAAAAATTAAATTATATAAAAAATAAAATGCATGATTCAGAAAATGAAGATGATTTATTAAATGGGACAAAAATAGAGTTTTTTGATGAACTTAAAATTTATCCATTAAATTTAAGAAGAAATGCATATATATATTTCCAAAAAGATGAAAACCAAATAAATCGGTTATGTGAGCAACGAGGGTTGTATTTTGATGACAACTTTAAGAAAAAAAAAAAAATTAAATACTTATTAATATATGATGACTTTTATGGTTTCAATACCAATAATGTAGGAAATGGAAAAAGTCATTTAAACGAAGTTGCTATAAGTGACGGTAATAAAAATATTTCATCCCAAATCTCCGAAACAAGTGATACTGCTTTACATGAATAATGCAAAGTAGGGAAATACTATAATTTGATGAAGTATCAAATGAAAAACTAAATAAAATAGTTTTGTTTTATTTTAATTATAATATGATCTTGAAAAATATTTAAAAATTTGTTTGCACACAGATATTATTTTGTTGTGCCTGTTTTTTTGTTTTTTTCAATGTTTTTATACATTTATATACATAAACCTACATAATTGCTTATATGTTTCATATTTTTATTATATCAGTTCGTATATGCAATAATATACAAAACAATATGATTAATGTTTTTAATAAATGTAGTTTTAATTAACCTTGTTCTGTGTATATAGACAAATATCCCTTATTATATTATTTATTTTATTACTTTTTTATGTTTAATTTATGTATTTAATATAACAAAATAAAGATATTTTGTTAAAACAACATACCCAATAAAACATATTTGATTAATAACAATGAAACTATTGATAAGCTATTTTTTTAATATATGTGGTTAGTATAATTATAAAAAAAGGATGATAATATCTTTTTTATATAATAGTGAATACATAATATGAGGTATAATTGATATACGTTTATAACATGAGTATATCTATAAGTAATTTGTATGACGTTATACATTAAAGAATAGCCATTGTAATTTTTTAATTAAAATAAAGTTTAAAAAGGATTAAAATTAAGGCATAAATAATCAAGCTATATTATTTTTAGTAACAACTGCGATGATATTGCATTTATTTATTATATGTATTTAATCATATATAAAAATATGCTTAAATATTAATTTTTATACTTTTTAAATATGTTTGTATAAGTATTTTTTTTTCTATAATTTTAATATTTCATGTCACCTTTTTGGATGTAAAATTCCCCCAATTATGAGTTTTAAATTAGTAGTCAATTTTGATAAAAAGGGAAAATATATATATTTTTTTATTTTGTGCTTATGTAGTATAAGCTTTAACAAAGACTTATAATAAAAGTTTTTTTGCCCATTAAATGCTCACATATAACTGCAATATATCCAAATACTGTTTTATATAGCATTATTTTATGCCTTAATAAATTACATAAAAAATATTATTTTTTACGTACTATAATATAGTACATATATCCTAAAATACTATTACCACTTCGACCACCAGTGTCGGCTCATTTTCCAAAGCTATTTTTTATTAATAAATGTATAATAAATAGGCATATATAAATTAATAAGTAATAAATTTATATATATATAATGTATGCATACATGTAAATAAATATACAATATTTGTTTATTAGCCTATATTATATAATGGCTATATAACGTTTTAATACATTATATTCATTCACTTTAAAAAAATAGTGCCCAAAAATACTTAAACGCCAATTTTTAAAAATCCAAAAAAATAATTCATGTAATATAAATATATTAATTTAAAAATAAATTAATATAAATTTATTTTTTAAGTTTTTATTTATGGATACTTAAAATAAACCAAATTAAGAATTAAAGAATTTTATTTCTTATTTTAATTAGAATGAAAATATTAATAAACATTCCTTATGATGGCTCTTTATGTATTGAGTCATCCGATGTTAATACCATAAAAAATGTAAAAGAACAAATATCTGAATTAAAAGGTTAGTATATTATTTCAGTTTATTTATATGTACTTATTTTTATGACTTAAACACTGTTAAAACTGCATTGTAATATATATAGCATTTTCCTAATATTTACTATACCACATCGTGTTTATAATTTATTCACAAAATAAAAATTTTCCATACTTTTGTAACACTATAAAAAGTGTGATTTTGATGTTCATTATTACATTTATTTTATTGTTGATATAAAAGGGGGGCTATAAAGATGGCTCCCTTTATATACTTCGAAGCATATGAACATATATATAGAGTATATATTTTTTGGAATGTTCATTCAAAATATATATATAATTTTTTTTAAATAAATTTATAGGTATTCCCTGTGATTCTCAGAAATTATACAAAAACGGACGTCTATTGGAAGACGAAGATATAATTGAAGTTGACCAATGTGAATATGTAAGAAGAAAAATATATGCATGTGTTATGTTACTTATGAATAATTATATGTATCGAGTTATATAATTTCTTATGATATTATATTGGTTGCATTTTTATTTTTAATGATGATAAAATTTGTCAAATGCAAGTAGGGACATGAGAATATAAAATATGTTCGTTATTGTTATCTGAAAAAATAAAAAATGTCTATTGCATTTTATTTAATTTTTTGAACACACTTCTCTTTTTAAAAAATATATATAATGAACTACATTATTATTATATACTGTTTTTTTATATGTCGTTTATTATACATAAATTAAAAATATCCAATTTATTTTTTCATTTTAGGAATACACCATAGATTTAAATTTCAGTTTACTTGGTGGTGGTAAAAAAAAGAAGAAGAAAGTTTACAAAAAACCCAAAAAAGAAAAACATAAGAAAAAAAAAGTAAAATTAGCAATATTAAAGTTTTACAAAGTCGGGGATGATGGAAAAGTATTTAGACTAAAAAAACAATGCAACAATTGTGTCCCTGGAACATTAATGGCTTCTCATTTTAATAGAGATTACTGTGGAAGATGCCACTTAACCATTATGAAAAAATAAACAATTCCATTTAGTATGTACGTGTAAATATATTAATTATACATATAAAGCATAAAACTCTTTTTAAAAAGAGTTTTTCCTTTTTTTTTTACCTTTAAGTACTATATATTCAATATAAGCATACATTCTACGAATTTTCATTAAAAAAACTAAGACTTATGAATTAAGAATAATATAATTTATATCTCTATAAAAGCGATTGCTTTTTTTAAACGATATGAATAGTGTATATATTGTATTCTTCCCCATCATATACTTGTATATTTTAATCAAAATATATGAAATCAATAATTTGGGGGGAGGCAATACAACTTAAATTGATGCTAAATAGCATAAATAACATATAAGTATACTGCGATGGCTTATTTAAAATATTCTATAAGTTTTATATACATGCAAAATGTGTGTGTAAATGTGGTAAAAATCAGAAAATAATCTATATTATGATTAATAATGTTCATTTTTTCTTTGTATTTTGATTTTTATGTATTTGAAAAATGGAAACAATGCGTAAAAATTGGGGCAGAGAAGAAAAATGTGCATAGGAAATGAATATAATAACATATTTATGTGATAAATAAAAATTTTTTAATTTATATAATGTTTTTTCAAGCTAATTGTTTAGCATTTTTTATACGCAACAAAAATGACAATTTCATGAAATAATTTATTTAAATAGGAAACTAAAAAATATTGGCAAAAAATTGCATAATCACATTGTCTGATTTAATGATAAGAGTGCGAAAAATAGAATAAAAATCGTCTTGGTTTTTGCATTTATAAAAGAATGAAAATGTACTCATAAGAATAGTATACATGTAATGTTTATAAAAAAAATAATATGTAATAAAATTATTAAATTTAATTTATTTTTATACATATATATTTTATATATACATGTTCATTTTTATATAAAAGTTAAGGAAATTTTTGTAACCTTGTGAGTAATCATTTTGCTCTCGAAAAATGGAATAATTATTTTAATAATAAATTACTTAATTTCGTGCATTAAAGCAAATACATTATATATTATTCATACAGAAGATAGATGAAAAAAATATATTAAAATAAAAAAAGCGATTTGTACTTATAAAAAAGAAAAATAATGAACAAGAACCAAATTTGAAAACTTGAAAAGCAGTCGTAGTGAAACTGTTATCATTGATAGTTAATATAGCCACCAAGAAGGACCATATAATTTTTTCATAGATAGTACATGCGCGCATATAAATCCTATATATTTTTATGTTTTCTCTCAATATAAATGGTACTAAATTCGAAGAGTTTGCTTTTATGGAAATTGGAATGACTTTACCCGAATATTGTAATTGTTAGATATTTATTTTAAAAAAATATGAGAAAAAAACAAATTAAAGTATAATGAGTTATATATATTAACATATAATGTATATCATAATAAATGACAGAATATTGGGTAAGTTCAAAAAAACATTATTGTGAGACGTGCAATTGCTGGCTATCAGGACATAAATTAAATATAAAAAATCATGAAAAAAGTGCAAGACATATTGAAAACTTCCGAAAGCTGCTTAATGAATCATATAAAAGGAAAGAAGAAGAAACAAAAGAACAAAAATTTATTGAACAAGAGTTAAAAAAATTAGAAAATATTGAAAAACAATTTCGTTCAAATTTAAATAACAATGGGGGTAATTCGATTAATCCGAGTAGTAATATAAGCACGCCAAAGCCTAATTTAAGTAAACCATATGATAATCGTAAAGCTATTAATAATAATAAAATATATCATAGAAGTTTCAATAAGAATTATAAAAGTAACAATAGTAATAATTTAAATTCGACAGGGAGGTATAGCAGTAATTATAATTCTAGTAACACAAACACATGGGTATTAATGGTACATGAGCATACAGGATGCTTGGTATTTTTTAATATGCTAACAAATGAAGTGAGTTATGAAAAGCCACAAAACTTTGTTTATGAAAATATACAAGCATCTGAAAAGTTTACTGCTGAAAATGGGTGGTTTAAATATTTTGATTATAATTCATATAGTAATTATTATTATAACATATATAAACAATTAAGTATATGGGAATATTCTGAGAAAACGATAAGTAATTTGGCTAATTTTATGAAAATTTGCAACCAGAATGCGGGAGAAAATACGAATATAGTCAATCACGCAGAATATTTCGAAAATGTATCAAACATTTTAGGAGAAAATATTGTTGATAAGGAGAAGGGGGGGAAAAAAGTATCTATCCCGGTAAAACCAATTATTGAAAAAAAAAAAAAAGAGTTGCATAATAATAATTTATCAAATGATATTAATAATACAACAAGTAATATAAAAATAGATCAAATGTTTCAGTATGATTCTCACAATAAAAGCGCTAGCGAATATGGTGAAAATTGTGTGAGAAATGATGTAAAAAATGAAGTGGAAGCAGAAAATAATAATGAAACAGATATTGATAAAAATATAAAAAGTGCAAATGAAGGTATACCAAATTTATTGCAACAAAATGATGAAAGTTCAAAACCGGGTATGTGGGAAGTTGTTGAAAACGACGAAATAAAAACAATTTCAGAAGAAAATATTGAAAACATTTTTTATAAAATTAAGACAAAAGAAGAATTAGAAAATGAGGAAATCAAAGAAATTGAGGATAATTTAGAAAAAGAATATTCTAACTTTAACGAATTTTATGTTAAAAAAAAACAATTAGAAAACAAAGAACTATATTTAAGCCAAGAATTTAAATTTGTAAACAAACCTATATATAAAAAAGCTATTGATAAAAATGACAACAAGAAGGTCGATTTTGCCAAAAGAAATATTAAACCAAAACAAGCCAAAAAAAAAATTACATGAATAGATAAAATATATTAATTATGGTAGAATATTATAATTTTTTAAGTTCTTAAATATGTGTATACTATTCATACATATTAATAGATATATATTTATGCATATTTAAGAAGTAAAAGTGTCTATTGGATGTATAATATGTACTTCTGTATATGCTATAAGTCGCGGTTTCATCTTGGGCATGTTCACTAATGCATTTATATCCAAGTAATAATCATATTTTTATGTAGTTTCCCTTTTTATGTCATTTTCTCAAATATAAACGCAACAAATGTGAAATGCCAAAATGTTCCACTTTTAAAATGTTTTATTGCATTATTTTTTTTATTAAATATATTTGTGTGTATTGATATTATGCATATTTATATTTCCTTTAACTTGTTTAAACTTATGCATATTTGTTGATTTTTAACTTGCTATATAAAATAAACTAAATGAACATATAAAAATATATTTTCCTTTCAACATTTATAAAAGAAATATACATGTGGATGCCTAAATATCTAAGGAACCTGGCATCACGAGGAAGAAAAATAAAAAAAAAACAAAAAATACTGCATATAAATATTCTAAAAAAAATAGTGTAAAACTAATTATTAAAAAAAACGTCGATAAGTATAATATTATTATATTATATTAGTAAATATTCATATGTGAATATAATTTTTAAGCTTAAAAAATAAATGAGAAAAAATGCTATACACAAATAAATATAAAAATTAAAAATAAATACACTATGTACATAAATTAAATAAAGAGATACAGTTGTGTCATATATATAGCACAAAAATAATTGCAATAATAATAAGCATGAATAAATAAAAACAATACTCATCAATATATAATTAAAAATAAAACAACAAATTAACAAATTTCACATGAAAGATAAATCATTTAAAAGCCGTGATTTATTATAGCGCAATAATTAGCCCAATGAAAATAGTGTAATGTATATAAATTATATATATATTAATATGTAATGATATTTATCATATATATATATATAAAGGGAATGAATTTTGCTGTGACACAAAGATTATTTTTACCATATAATAAAACCTGCTTTAGCTGCTTATGAAAAACAAAAACACATACGAATTTTGAATGATATTATATAAATATTTTTCATAGAATTAATATTTAGAAAAAAAATTATAATGCTCATATGTTGAATTGCTGCTAATAGAAGTAGTAGCAGTAGTATATATAAATATAATTTATACATGTTTTTATATTAATAAATTTTTCCGATATAACCACAAAACATTATAGTTTTTATCATTTTAACAGTATAATGTTTTTCAATATTCTCTCAGAAAATATATGAGTATATTAATATATATATGTACTTAAGGGAAAGTCGATTCATTTCATTGATTATTTGAAGCGAGTCCTAAAAGTGTATATATAAATATTTACATTTATTTTCAATATTTACCAAAATTTCTGTACTTAAGTATAGTTGCAAATTAAGACTCTACGGCATCAACGCACACACAAGCTCAAAATACTTTAATAATAATAAATATTATTATTTTTTTCGAAAAATATAAACAAAATGGAAGCTTTTGCAGAGATAGAAAATGCTTATAAAGAAATAGAAGATGAAATAATAAGAAGTGTTGATTCATTATGCGATGGTAATTATTTGAAAATAAAAGATGAGGTAATTATGCCACTTATGAGTGATAGCTTAATTGAGAAAATAATAATATTGAACAGGCATATTAATGATAATAGTAACCCAGAGGAATTTGAAAAAAAAGTAACAAATGAAAAGGTTATGCAGATAAATGATAAATTAATATATTTATTGTGTGATTATTACATTAATAAAGAAGATATTGATAACTTAATTAATTTTACAACAAGTAACGAGAATTATTTTAGTGTATTACCACAAGCCAAAACAGCGAAATTAATAAGAAACATCGTTGAAAAGATATCTAAAAAGATTCGTAACATTAGCACTTTATACATAATATTTAAAAAATATATGAATTGGGCATATGAGAAAAAAAGGAACTTTCTACGATGCCGTATCGAAGTAAAGATAATTATATTATTTATATTAAAACAAAAATATAAAACAGCATTAAGTTTAATTGAAAGATTATTAAAAGAAGTAAAGAAGGTGGATGATAAAGCATTGTTGCTTGAGCTATATATTGTAGAAACCAAAATATATATGTTACTTAAAAATTCTACAAAAATGAAAGCTTCATTAACATTTGCTAAGAATATAGCTAATACAATAAATACTGCTATATATATTAATAGTGAAATAGACTTATTATCTGGAATATTATATATATATGAAAAGGATTATAGAAGTGCATATATTTATTTATACGAATGTTATGAAACCTTATATACATATATATATAATAGCCAGAATAACACTCTCGATTTTTTAAGTAAAAAACATAATGACTTTTATTCAGTTATTATACATAATATTATTAATACTAGTACAATATCTTCTCAGAACAGAACTAAAAGTATAAGCCAGATTAGTCCATTTCTATTATCATTTTACACCTTTTATGAATATTATGACTGCAGTAACAGTTTGTTAAACATTGATGAAATGAATTTGTTGTCGAATAATGTTAATTTAATATATAGTGATATTGCGTGTAACATAAGTACAAGTTATCAAGAACTTGAAGAAGGAAAAATGTATTGTATAACTAACCCAATTGAATTAAACTATGAGTTGATAAACAATTTGACAATAGATAATTATGGGAACTTGTTGGAATTGACTTCTTCCAATGCTGGTGATATGCGTGAAAATAATAGTAATAAGAGCCCTGTTTTCATTTTCCCTGAAAATAACAATATAAATGGCAATTTTGGCTTAAATTTAAATATCGAAAATTTAAAACTTATTGTGCCTTTGAAATATATGCTACTTTGCAAAATATTGGAAGAAAATAATAGAAAAGACATAAATACCATTTTATGTGAAAACAACAAATTAAATTATATACCAAACAAAGAGATACAAATATTATTAGACATATCTAAATGTTACGAAAATAGGACATTAGATATATTTGAAAATGTAATAAAATACAATATTTTCCTTATCAACATCGATAAAGTTATATATAATTACTTAAAAGAGTTATATGAGTTGTTGCTAGAAAAAAATATATTAAAAATTATTGAAGCATATAGTTGCATTGATTTAAACTACATAGGTCAAAAGTTAAACCTAGATATAAATAAAATTATCTCCAAATTATCAGAAATGATATTAGATAAAAAATTAAATGGAACACTAGATCAGAATGCTGGTATTCTCATCTTGTATGACGATATGCCAGATACAAAAATGTATCAAAATGTTTTAGAAATAATAAACAACTTAACCGAATCAGTCGACATACTATATCAAAAGGCTCAACTGACCATATAAGAATCTTGATAAAAGGAGTTGAAATTGTTTCGATACATTTTCCATTCTTCTAAATTTTTATAAACAATTGGACTCGATTATTTAAATATTGAGGCTTTGAAAAAAATGTTATTTATTCTTTTCGTTGTTATTATTTTTTCAAGCGAACTCCCCTAAAACAGTTTTATATTAAGTCCATGTTTATTCACTTCATATATATATGAATATATATTTTTTTTCCTTTAATTTTTCCATATATACTTTTTACGATTTATATATTTTTACGTTTTTCTGTGGAAACATAGTTTCTCTCACTTTACATAATTTTTTTAAAACAAACGTATTTAGAAACGTCGTCAAATTAAACAAATACACATGTATATGCATGCACGCATATATGATTAAATATCATTTTTGACAATATGATTGCCTAATGATGTTAGCAGTTTATTACATTTATTTTAGGATAATTACTGATTATTTTTTATGAGTATATTTTAATATTGAAAATAATTTTATTTTTAATATATATTTTGGCAAATTTATAAAATTAGTAAAGTTTTTTGCTTACACTAAAAAATACGTTATAAGGCAAAGGGAATGGGAAAAAACGAAGCAAAATAATTGTGTATAATTAACAGATATATATAAATACATTTGTGTGTTATATGTACAAAATGGAGTATAAACATAAACAATTGAATGGAATAGATGTATAAGGGTATTTGTTTTAAAAGGAATTTGTAGACATATGTTACTACAATTTTTTGTCTACTCAAGGAACCAAAACATTGGCCCTTCTCCCTTAGACCCATCGGTTCTTTTAGGCATCCATGGGAATGAACTTGATTTATTTTTGATAATATAATTACTTCCATATATACACATAGAAGAATAAAATATAACAAACGACCATAAGAACCAAACAATGGATACTTCTAATTTGTTAGCATCTCGTAAATGCTCAATACTTGGTACAATCCTTTGAGGTTGTTTTTGTTTTAATCTATTATACAAAGTTAATCTAAAAATATCTGTTCTTTCAGGACCATGAAAGCCAGATCCTCTTATTTTATTTCCACTTTTGCTTTCACTATTTAAATCATCTATTGTTATGACTTTTCCATGATATGAATGGTTTAAATAACTTAATATATCACCTGGACTTTTATCTAAAATTGGAGTTATAGCTTTGGTTTTTTCAACAGGCCTTATAATATTTAATAAATTCGTAGGTGCAATGTATTTCCATTGGTTAAAATCATGCCATTTTCCTAAATATATGTGATTTCCTGCAAACTTTTTTGCCGATAAATTAAACAATCCAGATGCCATTCTTCCGTTCGCATATATATGGTTAATATAATTGAACTTGTGATAACTTTTGCAAATTATTGACTTTGTAACCTTCTCCCCTTTCTACTCTTAATATTAATGAATAATTATTTGTACTTTTATGGAACATACATGAGATAAGCAAATGCTATATATTTTAAAATAAAATTAAAGCAAGTTGGCGAATATGCTTCAAAAATATTTTATCATTAAAATTGGTCAAAATAAGTAACCATGAATATATTTATAAAAATATACATATGAGTTACTCAAACATGGTAAAAAATATATATGCTTTATAATTTTTCATTATAAAATCTGAATGAAGGAATGTGTTATATTTGTTTAGTATATTACCCATCTTTTTCTTATAATAATATATTATTTTTCTTGGACGTATACATTTTTGACTATTTAAAATATTCTTTGAACGTAAAAAAATAGTAATATATTTTAATTATATTATATATAAATGTGAAAAATATAAATAAAAGTCATTCATAGTATGATGGGAAAAAGTATGATAAATTAGTGATTGAACTGGGAATTATTAATAAATGAAAAATTAGTACTTTTATTTATATATAACTATTTTTTTAATTATCTATAAGTTTATTGGGATATTTTTTTATAAGTGCACGTTATTTTTATATAAAGTTGTGTAAAAAAAGTAATAAATAAATTCGTATTTATTGAAAATTGGTATCAAGAAAAGTGTAATACATGTTTATCCATGTATAAATAATAATTATAAACAAATATAAAACATTAGTCATATAATGGAAATAAAATGTGTTAATATGAAAAAAAATTAACAATTTTTGTTTAATGTGTATACAAACTATGCAAAGTACGCGGTAAATTTTTCAGGTGAAAATAATTACCTTTATTATGAATAAAAGTTTTAGGAACTTATCATAATAATATAAAATATTTTCAAATGTAAAAAACATATTTATAATTTAAATTATTTTTATTTTTTACGGGTATGTACCACAAGAAAGTTCGCGTGTGAATTGTCTGCTATATATATAGGATGAATTATTCTTTTTGTTTTAAAGTGGCAAAGTTTTGAAAAAAATATATAAAAAGGGAATATAAATAGGAATAAAATTATATATGTGCGAATGTAAAATTAAAAAATTAAAAGCATTATTAGGATGTGTAAAAAATGGTTAAATACAAATAAGGGGAAAGAAATTCATATTATATTCAGATTTTATTTATTATTTGAATTACAAGTGCAAGAAGTATATATACATATAAATTTGAAAAAACCTAAGTATTGTTAAAATCGTATACAAACTTAGAAACATCCAAATTTAAAATATTAACATATGCATTATCTTCAAAGAAATGTTTAACACTTGGGAAAGTTCTGCCTCGATCACTATTAACAAATTCTTTTATATAAGTACCGGATTCAGCTAACAAATATAACAAAGAAAAATGTTTATGAATATAAACTAATTTAAATTCATATATTTTTCTTTTTCTATTAATTAATCCTCTTCTATGAAGTACTCTTATTGGTGTTTTTTGGGCAATATTTAATATGCAATCATCACAGTTTTCATAATTTAATACTTGTTTATTAATTTTGGTTATTTTTTCTTTAGTCATTACACACGAATGATATATGATGCATTTGTATGCTTTTTTCCTATCCTCTCCAAATTTCATAACCTTTTTAATTAATTCATAATTTGTACTAAAAGCAATATTACTGAATTTTACATCCACGAAACTGCTAATACTGTAAGAGGGTTTATTATTTAATATGTGAGAGTTATCATTTATAATATTTTTATCTTTAGTGTTATTAGCTTTGGGAACAAAAACTGCATTACTATCAAATTGGGCATTATAATTGGGATCAGACTTTTCGTCATCATTTGCACTATAATTTATGTTATCGTTTTTGTCCACATTTGTGGTATTATCCTTTTTAATAATTTCCTCAAATAGTAGCACTTCGATTTCCTTGTTATAATTAGTATTTACATGTAAATTTGCTATATTTTTATCTTTCAAAAATATATCCTTTGATTTTTCTGCTAAGATGCTTCCAATATCGAGGTCATATAAATATACAGCATTTTGCCTATTTAATAATACATAACATGCATTAATAAGGTTTACTGGGGGAGTTATAATACTTTCTTTTTGATGTGTAACTTGATTTAGTGAATTATGTCCTTTTTTATTATACTGTTTTAATAAATGAAATAATTCTTGAACAGTTTTCCGTTGAAATATATTAGTAGTGTTGTTATGTGGTTCTATGTTATTAAGTTTAATAAAAAATAAATAAAAATTTAAAAAAGAAAACCTTGTTTCTTTTAAAGTAAAAAGAAAAGGTCGACCTATATTCATCATTCTGACATCTTTGTCTTCTCTTCCAGCAGCCATAAATGCAAATGTGGAAGATGGGAATACTTTTGCAAAAATTTCATAAATGCATTCCTCTACTGATATTTGAGATACAGATGAATTATTTATTAACCATTTTGTTTGAGAACAATTCTTATTATATTTATTATAATATCCAAAAATACATAAATTATTAATAGAAATATATATATCTATATTGAAATTTAAATTGGCATCAGAAGAATTTGTCTTCATGTCGTCATTTTGTATGAAATTATTTATATCTTCAGCATGATAATCTAATAAAGGATGGTCTTCGTTTAAAATATTAAAAATATCGATTTTTTGATCATTACTATTTATTAATTTTTTTTTTTTTGCATTAAATTTTCTATCATCATTTTCAACATCACTACTATCATTGGGGTAGACTGTTTTACCATTATTATTAATGTTGCGATTATTGGAATTATTAATATTATTATTTCTGTGGTCATTGCCAATTTTTTCGTGATGAGCATCATTGGCTGTATTATTATAATCGAAGGAGTATATGTCAAAAACTAATGTGGAATTTTTATACAAGCTGGTAATAAATTTGATCATATCATCATTCAAGTCTAATAATGTAAATATTTTTTTATAGAATGTTAAATAAACATAAATTAAGGTATAAGTAAATGATATATATATATTATTTCTGACTGTGTTATTTTTTATTTTTGTTTTTATAACAATATGATCTTTTATTTTTTCATAAATTTTTTGAAATGATTCTAAGGTGATATCTTGTATATTTTTAATATCTTTCCCTATATATAAATATAAGAAAAATAATATTATATCAACATTATTTAAAAGATTATGAGCGACATTTATAGCATTATTAATATTTTGGATAATTTGTTTTCTTTCTTGTGCACCCAATGTAAGCTTATTTTTCATTAAATCATTATGAAAATGACTTTTTTTATTATATAACATTATTAAATCGATATTGTGTAAACCATTACACAATTTACACAAATGCATATTGATATAAGCCTTTTGATGAGAATTTCCATACTCATTTTGCATATTTTCATTTTCTTTATTAAGATATTGAAGAAATTGTTCCATATTATTATCTAGGTAATACGAATTTCCTTTGCTTGTATTTTTTTCATGGCAATCATTTTCCATACAATCGTTGCTTTTGTCTTTTTCATTTTTGCCTTCACATTCGCTATCACAAATATAATCGCTTAAAAAGTATCTGTCAAAATATAAGAGATCGTGATTGCTACCATTTTCGTTTGATATAAAACACCGAAAACATGTATTAGTCATTCTGTTTTTTTTATGGGTAAATTAATGGGAGAAAAACGTAGACAACAAAATTAACTGAGCTTATATAACACTAATATAAGCCCCGATCGATAGAGGAGCATATATATAGGTGTGTGATTTGTTCACATATATTTGGGCAAATGTTAAATTTTCAAATTTTATTTGATACCGTTTGTGGTATTTTACGAAACAAATATATAAATTCCTTTATACGAATTTGAGTTTCATATTTTAATTTTTTTTGCATTTTAGATGTATTTAATATAAAATTTAACAAAAAAATAATTAAGATGCATATTTTATATGATTATGTATACATTGTTAATGTGTGGTAGGGAAAATATATATAAACAAAAAATAGAATAAAAGAAAAAAAGATAAATGGGATATAAACTTGTTTGTTTGTGTTTCAACATTGAAAACACACAAATAAATATTAAATATAATAGAAAAATATATCAAATATGAAAAACAAACAAATAACAATATAATTTATTTTTTATATCGTTTTTTTTAACCCAAGTATAAATGCTCCTCTCCCATTTCATATAGTATAAGATTTTTTTATATTTTTGTAAGGATTCTTTTTCACCATTCTTCATAAAAATTTCTTATTATTAACTTTTAATATGTGGCTTATTACTATCCCTTTTAATCATCCTAAATTTATACATATTTAAGAATATATTTTTTAAATATACGTGTTTACAGGTATCTCTATTCTTGTATAATTGCAAATAAACATGCACATACAAGCCATGGCAAATAACATACCTAATAAATAATAATTAACCACGAATTCGACATTAAAACTTAATACAAATAGTTTTAAAGCATTTTTATATATACAGGATTTACCTTTTTTTAAATAAATTAAATTAAAATATAAAGTTTGCTATTTCCTGTGTGATTAAGGGAAAACATTATGCTTTTTAGGAGCACATATAAAGAATATATACATATTCTTACACATATATGCCGATTCTTATGTTCCATATATTAAAACAAGTTTTAACCCATTAAAAATCATAAAAAATAAAAAACAAAACAAGGTGTATAGTTTGAATTATTTTTACAAAATATATAGCATCTGAAATATTGAATCTTTAGTTCCATCTATTAAATTTATTATCATGCGAAGTAATAATTTAATAAATCAAGAGCTAGATATGTTTTCCTATAAAGACCCTGAATTGTGGAACGATGAAAACATCTATGATGAAACCCAAGCGCCGTGGTTTTATCATATTAACAACCGTAATAAAGAATCAAAAAGCAATATAATATATATATAATTTAACATATAAATATACAACTAAGTACTACATTATGTGAATAAAGGAATATATATCTGCATATATAATTGCCATCAGCACATTATATATTTATGATAACTGAGAAAACACCAAAATAGGAATGCATTTTTCATGCTATAACATGGTTCATGTGTTTCTATCTATACTTTGTATTTTTATATAATAAATATATGATGTGTTGAGTTGGGTTGGGTTCAATATTATGCCACAAAAGTGTTTTTGTGTATTTGTTTTTGTACTTTATTGATTTATTAATATTTTCCTTTTATTTTTTATGCAATCATTATACAGTGCTCGATTTAAATAAGGAAGACTTGATAAACATAAAAAACGTAATTGATAATGATAAGAAGAGGGGAGTGGTATATAATAACATATTAGATGTAATAGATTTTGAAACATATTACGGTATAATGCGTAAAATTAATAGCAGCATGAACAATGTATTATCGGTTTATTTATTTTCATGTAAATACTTCTTAAACAAATATTCCAAAGAGGCAGATACAGATGGAAGGGTTAAATTTGTTTTCATTTTTGGAAATAACACCTCCGATCTAGTAAATATAAAACATGAAAATTAAAGAAAATATTCACACAATGGGAATATGTATTTATATAAATTTTGCAGATATGGTTTTTATTTCCTTTCTTTTTGATATTAAAATATACGTATAGATAAATACATTATATTTATTATACACATTTTATAGGACTCTGTCTGTTCTTCAATAATATATAGTTTTTTTTTATACATATGGTATAACTTAAAAAGTAAAATAGACAAAGGAAGTGAAGATAATGGACTGATGTTTTTTGTTCCTGTTATAAATATTAAAAGGGGTGATATGCGTCTTAAAATTTTGGTAGAAACAAAAATTAGGCATATATATATATATATATATATATATGTATAGAATTATTGCTAGATTATTATTAGTATAATTCAATTGGGGAATATATGTATGGAATTTTACGTATAATTTATCATTTGTGTCATTATTGATAATGTAATTTTGTTTATTAGGAAAAATGGTGGTTAGAAAAATGTGAGATTAAAAATCCAGAAGAAATTTTAGTTTTTAACGATGATGAGCATTTATTAGATGTATGTAAATCTTTATAAGGAAAATAAAACACTGAAATGTCATATATATATATTAGCAGTTGCATATATTTTTATAATATTGTTTATAACTTTGCCTATACTTTTTTATGCAGGTTCTAAAGTATGATCATAAATACTATATATGTTTAGTAGACTTTAACACTTTCGAGACTAATAATATTTAGTAAGTATTTTTTTTTTGAATTTCTCATTTCATTGATTTTCTTATAGCTGCAGTGTATATATACACATCACACAAATTAATCGTGGATTTTTTTTATTTTATTAGCAATAAAGATAATGTTAAATCGATAATTGACCACCATGTGTATAAGGGAAAGGGAGAAAACCATAGAATAACGAAATCAATTTATCCGATTTGTGTTTGCAGCTGCATGGTTATTATAGCTTATTTAGTAAGTAATAAAAAGTTAATTAAAAATTACAATAATCAATTATGATTATAAGTGCAAAGGGAACAATAAAATATACGAAAATAGTAAATAGTTAAAAACATAAATAAATGAACATCTTCAATTTTAGTATAAGCATTCTAGTGATTTTCTCGGAGTGCCATTTGTTAATAAAAATACATTATGGTTAATGTATGGAGCCATTTTAAAAGGTTAAAGCAAATAAAAAATATATTATAAATAAATGGTATAATAGCATTGTGCCCTATAAAAATTGGTGAATGCATATATATTCAAAGAGTATTAACATTTGTTTCTTAATATGTTATGATTCACATTACGGCATATATACATATTTGTATTTTCGATTTTATACCCAGATTCAAATAACTTTATAAAAAGAGATTTAGGAAAGCGATGGATTCAATCGTAATATGAATGCTATAAAAAAATATACAGCAAAAATAATAAAAAGTACATATATATATGTCCATGGTCGTGATATTATTTTTATAGGGATTTAGACATATTTTTGTCATTGAAAAGGAATTTCAAAATATCCAATAAAATGGACATTTATATAACATACCTCTTTAATACAGTTCGATTTTCTGTTAATTTAAAAACATTTGTAAGAACAAACCATGATTGATTAATATATTTGTTTTCTAAATTTTATTGAAACTGAGCTTAATGACAAAGACAAGAAAAAGATCAAGCAACAAGTTTAATCCTTATATATATTTTTATGTGTTAATATTCTTCACTTTATAGGGGATCGAAAATGTGTTATTTTCCGACTATAAAGACTATAATTATTTCATTTGTGGGAAAAAAATAAAGGTAATAGTGTGATGAAAATGAAAAAATATAATGAATACTTTTTATATTATTTTATTTTAATACATTTATCATTTTTATTATTAATATATTTTTTTACTACGTATGTATTAGATAAGAGTGTCATCAATAGATTTTAGTATAGATTTCCTATTTTCTCATGAAGATTCGAATCGATTAGTCGAAAAAATGGTAACGCATCAATAGTAAAGAATAACATAATCATACAAATATGTATATCTCTATATGATATACCAAAAATGAAGACATTTTTAATATGATAATAAATATATTTTTTTATTGATTTTTTTTAGTATAATCTATGCCATGAAAACAATTTTTCGATGTTCATTTTAATAGGATCTTATTTAAATAATTATAGTAAGTTAATAAATATTTAAATTTATGAAACCTGTTACAAATTTATGTGATATATATATGCATATGATTTTTTTCAATTCATTATCAGAATTCCAGAAAGATGTGTCTATCTTATTTTACAAAAATGATGTAGATAGAGATAGTAAGCTTTTAATGATATAATACTTGTTGATATGTTTCATATGGTGGTTGATTTATAATAGTAAACATAAAACATATTTTTTTTTTATAAGATTTAATGAATACTTTGCTTGCAAATGAAGAGATAAAGCTTTCGAAGAAAGGATATAAAAGCATAAGATTTGGAGATAACATTCAAAATTTTGACATATATCAAATTGTAACTAAGCTTTTTTACATTATTACTATTTGAATCATTATTATATACCTATCCAAATTATGACTCATTTAATTACACAATTATTTCTTTTTTTATATAATTTTTAGAATAATATAAGTTACTCAAGAAAAAGATTAGAGAATTTTTTAACTATATATTTTTCGGAATCCTAAAGAATAGTATATCATATAAATAAAATGCATAATGTATATATATTTATTTATAAGATGAAATAATTAATACCACATTAATATATGTGTGTATATAATATATTTCACCTATAATTTATGAAAAATTATAGCAAGCCTTTCCCATAAGTGAAATAATAAGTTATTAATATTTATTATAGAGGAAGTAGAGACATACGTACATATGTGTGTATACATAATTAATTTTTGGTATTATTATTTTATTTGTAATTAAAAAGTGTGAATACACTAAATTATTATAAACATTATGATATTAATTATCGAAAAAGTACAATAATAATTTTGGTAATTTTAGTATAAAATTGTCTTTATTTAGTCATATAGGCAATATTATTTAATGTGTATGCATATGCTTGTCTGTTTATTCATTTATAATGATTAGGCAAATAATAGGTATATTTACACAATAATACTAAATAAGTTAAAAAATACCAATTGTATCTATATTAAAAGATTTGAACTTGTGATTATTGAGGAGGGGAAATTATAATAAAACACTAATGTATAAATATTATGTTATTGCTATAATATATGGAGAAAGAAAGTGTAGACGTAGAAATTTCTAATGATAATATTAAAAAAAAGGAAAATGAAGAAAATAGTTCTATATATATAGAAAACAACATTTTAGAAGCATATGACATTTTTTCAAATGCATATGAGTCAAGTGATAACTTAAGTTTTGTGGATAGTGAAGAAGATGCATCCTCTAAAAACTTAGGTTTTATTATATAATTTTATTTTAAATATTTAGTATTTATATAAAAAAATATTAAATTGTAGTTAATGTTTTCGAAATTAATATGATCATACTATTAATTAGAACCATTGTTTTATAAAACTATTTGAATAATTAATTTGTTGACTATTTTTTTGTGTGTATATGTGTTTTTTTTATTTAGAAAATTCTAAAAAGAAAAATATTTTAAGTTTAACTGTCCATAATATTATAAATATATATCCAAACAATGAAAGAAATCGGGAATTTAAAAAATATAAAGTGATCAACTTTTAAAAATGCATTTGTTATGGTGTTAATTATAGAGCATTTATTCTTGTGTATCCATATGTATTTGTGTAAAATATTTTGACTGTTGTAATTAGCGTTTCATTATTATCTTTTGTGGTTCACAAATGTACAGCAAAAAAAATTAGAGGAAAAACGAAAAAAGGAGTTTGAAGAAGAAAAAAAAATACTAGAAGCGAAAAAAAAAATATACGATGAAAAAAGACAAAAAAAATTAGAGATATATAATATAAAAAAAAAGAAAAAGAAACTTGTTGAAAGAGAAAAATATAATAAAGAAAATATAGATTATAATTATTTAATGATTTTAAATTATTTTGAATTTTTAATGGAAACTAATAAATCTCATGATATTTATTTTTCTTTTCATGATTTATATATATCTCCAATGAGATTGTATTTTTTCTCTAACATAAATGTTAATGACCTTTATTATTTAGGTATGCTAATGACAAAAAATGAAATAAATATATAAAGACATATGGATATTATAAATATATATATTAAAAATGATGTATTAATAAACGATATTAATGTTCATTTTGTTAACATATTTCTAAACATTTAAATGTAGATTTGTCAAGAAAATGGCTTTCCGATAATTACATTCCAGCTGTATTAGATTTGTGCTTACAAAAAAATGTTAAAATATTGAATTTATCTTATAATAAAATAACGTCCAATGGTTTGGATCACTTTATAACATTTTTTTCGGTACTACATATAGCATATGATTAGGAACGATTGATATATCGAACATACAGAAATGAAAATAAAGCAACTTATATATATGCATTGTGCATTATAAATAGAGTGCCTGTTGTGTAAAATTGGAAAGTGGCATATCTTCGAACATAACATTGGATATTTTATGTAAAGACATAATTTAAAAATTATAATTTTTTCAGAAAAACAAGTATTTATTTTCTCTTAATATGGAAGGCAATGACTTAACAAATAAAGGAGAAAATTGTGAAAATGCCAATAATTTTTTTGATGCTATCAAAAATAACAAAGTGATGAAAATTGTGAACATAGCCAATAGTAATATGAATATGGTAAAACATATATGCATAATCCATTCTTCGCAATATTAATATTTATAATAAATTTTTTGTGATATTATTGTTGTTGTTGTTTTTTTAATTACAGAATAATGGAGATGCAGTGTGTACAATGCTGAAAATGAATAAATCTATTATTAAAATGGATTTTGAAAATAACAATTTTAGTATGAATAAAATATTATTAATTCACAATGGAGATAATATTGTCATTAGTCTATTATATTGTTCAATTTATTTTATGTTTGTTGGTCTTTTTAGCTCATGATCAAAATCGAAGAATAATTGAATATTTGGGACGAAATAAAGAACTATGCATAAAACAAGCTCAAATCGAAAAAGAAGAAAATGATAAAATGGAAAAGGAAGAAAATTATATGCGCACCTATATTATGTCATTGGAATGCTCTATGTAATGATTTACGAAAAATATTAAAACAAATTAGTTAAAATCAACAATCAATAGTGTACATATTTTTGAATTGATATTTCATTTTTTGTCTATTAGAATTGAAATTGAAAATAAAGAAAGACGAAAAAATTTAAATAAGATGGTAAAAAAAAATCAAAATAAAAAAGGAAACTATTATATGTTAATACACATCCTTATATATAAATGAGGCCGTTGAAAAACAATTATGCATATAATTACACTATTTTCAGATATACATAAACATGTGGAGAGACCAAGTAAAAAAGAAAGAAGTATACGAAGACGAAATTCACGAATCACTAGAAAAGGTATGGGCGCTCCCCGAATTTTTTTAAATGGGGGAAATTCGAATACTGTGCTATTATCACTATAAGTATACATACATAGATATATCTAATACACACAAGCATGGATATATATGCGAATGATGGTGCACATATTGTCATTTTTCATTAGGAACATGAAAAAAGAATAAAATTATCACAAAAAAAGAAAAAAAAAAAGAAAAAGGTGTAAGGTAAAATCGATATTTCATTTAATTGCATATTATTAAAAATGTAATATAGAAAAACACCAGGATAATATTCCCATATAAATTAAATTATTCATATTATTTTCCAATATATATATTTTTTTTGCGAGAGTCTATTCACTTATTTATTGATTATTTTACTTAATAATAGGCAATTTTTTGATTGATGGTGTTAATGAAAAAAGTATAAAATTTACGTGCACATTTAACTATTTCCATAACAACGGCAATAATAGTTGCAACGACATTGAGATAATAATAACACCAAAAAATTATATCTATTTTTAACAAAGCCTTTGAATATATTAATTTGCATTTATATACTAATATGAACTCATATAGATGGAGAAATATAATAAAGTAATTATTTTTAAATAAAATATATATATGTTTAAAGTTAAACAACAGGATACTATACTTAAACTGCACAAATACACTTGATATGTATATGCTTTTCTGAATTGTATTGTTGGCAAATGGGTACATATACATATTATGTTATTTATCACATAAAAAATATATTAGTACTTAAAAAGCGAAAAAACATAGCATGGAAAATATCCTCGTATTTTATAATATTTAATTTTGGGGGATCAGTAAAATTATAACAAATTTTTAAAAGGTTAACAATATACATTATATATATAATGTGAGTTTTTAGTTTTATCTAACAAATTAAATTTAAGCATATTTAAATGATTTATTAAAAAAAAATGAAGAAAAATCATTATGGTATAATTAAAAATATTTAAACTGCATATTTTGTGATATTTAAGCCTTTTAGCCAAATATCATAGATGATACATTAAATAAATGTTTAATTAATGTTCCATTCAAACTCATTTAATCCCTAGTTAATAGGTAGTAAATATATATATATATAATATATTTGTTTTTTAGTTGGAGGAAAAAGAAAAACGTTAAGTTTTTAGTATATATACTATATTTTGGTTTTTATAAATTATTTATTAAACCATTTAATCATAGTCTGGAATAAGATTTTTTGAAAGTAAATATGCCTTTTGTTCATCATACAATTTAAATCGGTCTTGTGCATATAGGAAAAAATCGAATTCATTATAACATTTTACTTGATAACCTCGAATAATCGACCAGAATCCCCATAATAAGTTAGCACCTAATGCGTGAATTTCAATTGCATCTAAAAATGAGTCGGCCATTTTTTGATCGTAGGGTATTTGTAACTTTCCTAAATAAACTGATAAATATTCATTAATAAACATCTTTCTCTTTTCATATGATAAATATTTATTTTTATTTATTTCATAAAAAGGATAAGTGTCTGTAGAATAATCAATAGATGTTTCAATAAAAAATATTGCTATATCTGTAGCTGTAAAATTATATCCAGCATATTCAAAATCAATTAATCGTAAACAATTGTTTGTATTTATAATATTATTTTCTTGTAAATCGTTATGACAAAAAGTTATATGATTATTAATATTATCTGTTTTTGTATATGTATTCATAAATTTCATAAATTTATCAGATTCTTGATAATATTTATTTATATCACCTTTAAATTTATCTAAGCTTTTCATTTTAGAAAGTTGTGTTTTCCATTCCTTTATTCTTTTGTAAATGCATGGTGTTTTATCCCAATGGATTGGTAAATTTTTTTTAATAGCTAATGTATGAAATTTACCTAACATATTAGCAATAGCAATTAATATTTTTGAGTTTTGTAAATCCGCATTTTTTAAAGGATTTCCATATAGCCATTCTTCTATACGGCCACCGGAAAATGTGTTTAATAGTTTTGGAGATATTTTATATTTACTCATCGTTTTATATACTTCAACCTCTAAGTCTGTGTTATATAATTCAGCAACATCTTTTCCATATATTCTAAATAAAATATGTTTTCTTATTGATGGATTTTTATTAGCCGAAATTTCTTTTAATCCTACTTCAAATAATTGATTTGTTAATCCACTTAATATTTGTTTAACATATATATCCCTTTCAGTAAATTCATTCCATTCTGTGACCTTTTCTAAACACATTTTTTTAATATATAATGGATCTGTTAAATCAGAAAATTCTTGAGCACATAACGGAATATCATTTTTCATATTAATTTCATGAGATCGAAATGGCGTAGCTAATACTTCAGTTTCTTGATTTAATTGAATAGAATTAAATGCTTCCAAATCATCATAACTTAAACCTTTTTCATTATTTAATAATTTTATATCTTCATTGTCATTATTGTCGCAATTTAATAAGTCATTTTTTTCATTTTCAATATAATTTAATCTGTTATTATTATCTTCCATTTTTTATAACTCAAGACTTTTTTATTTTGATATGTAACTTACAATATTTAAATATAATAATGCAAACATATGGAATACAGAAAGCAAAAATAATACAAAATATGAATACTATTTATATCCACGACTAAAAAAAAGGTAATATAAAATTATATACATATAAATAAACAATTGTATATATGGGTATGCACCTATATATTTTACAATTTATAATATTATTGTATCAAACAATCTGAATTTATTCTTAAAGACACAAACAACACAAAAGAAATAATGAAAGTCAATTAAATGGCGAATATGCAATGTCGAAATTTTATTGTGGTAAAATATGCAAAACAAAACATAAAAATATATTAGCCAAATGATATTTTTTGGTTTAAGGAAGAAAAAATCATTTTTATGGTGTTATATATATCGATGCATGTCAATGCTACAACATACTAATGACACCCAATTTATTATATTTTTTCTATAATTTTATACGAAGAATTATAAATGTACAAAATCTAAATATATTATTAAATATATAATGGAGTTTTATTAAAAAAATTAATATGGAAATATCACTGTTAACTGTGATATTATAAACAAACACTTTTGTAAAATTATTTTATATTAAATTTATACTTTTTTGACTTCTTAATTTAATATATATATGTATTTAATATTATATATTATGCAATTACTTTCTCGTTATTACTGTTTATATGATAATTTATTATTATCATTTATTAATAAATAATAAAAAGAAAGTATCATACTATATATTATTTTTGCATTTTCCACTTAACATTATCCTATTTTAAGTAGAAGTATAGGAATACAATTTATCGGAATATGCAAAGGGGTACTTATCATGTATTTACAAAATTACATGGGAAAAACGATGAAATAAAATAATATATAATGAAACAAGTCATAAACAATAATTACGAATGCATATTTGCCTTCAATATTCATAAAACACCTTAATAATTATAACAATTATGATTTACAAAACATAGCACACACATCATCATGTATAACAATTATACATATTTTTTTCCATGTGATTTATTTAAACGTTGGCAATTTTTTAATACAAATTATATAAAATATTTTATTGTATAATTCAATTATATTGAACGTGTTTTATATTTTATGGATAAATTATTTCGCTGGTAGCATATTAAATTTAAATTTACTTTATAATAAAAAAGATGTAATTGCATAGATTGATTATATAATATATTTAAAGTTAATGGTAAACGATAAACTAAAAAATATATTTATGCATATACTGTAATTAAAATATAATTTCCATAATTTCGGCCCAAAATACTATTGTACTTGTAAATACAAATTATATAAGCGTTAAACAAAAAAAAAATTTAAATAAAATAAATAAATTGCAGTTAATGCGAAATTTTTAATAAACTATATAACCAAACGAAGAAATTATATAAAGATAAATGATTAAATTAAATTCGATAAAAATTTAAGAATATATTTTAAATATATATTTACATAATAAACTATAATTTTTAATGATTTGGGATTTTTAATTAATTGCTGTTTTTAATATACAATATAATTTTTTTTGAAAAAGTATAATATGAAATATACACATATGCATAAAGTTAAAACAAATTTATGATGAATTAGGGTTATATTTCATTAATTTTTTATAATATTTATTGATAAAGAAATGTTAGTACATAAAAGCAAAGTTATTACATACTCTAAAATTAATTATTAATTTATATATATAATTAACCATATTATATGGCATTTATTTAGAAAAAGGAAAATATTAAATTTGAATACAAATTGTGTTTTTGATTTATTAGAAATAATATAAAAGTAATATTTCAAATTGAATAATAATATATATAAATACATGGAATTCAAATAATGAGATACAAATACATTTTTAACAATTACATAATAACACATTCCTAATTCTTTATATATTTATAATAATATAGAATTGGTGATATCTTTATTATAAATCTAGATAATACATAGTTCTCTCTATACAAGCGTATAACAATTAGGAAATATGTTTTATTTAAACACATTGAAAGGGTTAAACAAAATTATACAATGAAGATACTCCAAATATTATTAAGAATAGCGATATTTCGCATATGATAAAAATATTTCACAAAAATCACAAAATAAGGATACTTATTTGAATTGCAATAAAAGTTAATATAAATTTTGTTTCATTATATTATTGTATATTATTTTAAAATGATTATTATTGAGAATAATATTAATATTCCGTTTAACTACTGACAATTTCATAAAGACACGAAATTGCATAAATTATTTTGGTATAGTATATTAGTTTTCTATAAAAATGATATTATGCCAATCTACAGATTAAAAACAAAATTCCATTACAATGGATCCCAATGGAGTGATAAATAACCTTATTTTAAAATAAAACATGTCTATCCCTTATTTATTGTTTTTGATTTGTCTACAAATCATTATTAAATATATACAAACTTACGCAGACTGATCCTGTGCCATTTATTAATCTATTTTTTTTTGTTAATTTTTTTTGTTTATAAAAGAAAGAACAATTCTTTAGGGTTATAAATTTAATAACTTATATTTAAAGTCGAATTTAAAAAATTTATAAATTTAAAGAATAATAAATAGTGAATATGTTCATTAATATAAAGAATTGCTATATATATATGACACATGTCACGGGTTTGTCTCTTATTTTATAATAAAACATAAAATAAATTTTTTATTATAACTGAATTATAATATTTCTTTGTCTTTAATTATTATTTATAAAAGCCAAAATATTGTATTGTTTAAATACAAAAGGTGTCCTAACATCTGTTAAATGAGTACGGCAAAATAAAGCGTTTCTTATTAAGTGTACTTCATTTTTCGATTTGAGGACAAAATAAATTAGTATCCCTTTTAATATATTGATTATATATGTATTATTTTTGCAATTTAATATGTAATTTTATTATTCGGTTGAATTTAATTTGAAAATATGTATATTTAATACAATTTTAATCAAAATCACATATTTGATGCTGTGTACTCTGAGATATACTTTTAAATATAATTGTTGCATACCAATCTATAAAAAAAATTTACGAAAAAATAGTAAATAAAATATAGAATATTATTAACTCATATTTAAAATTGGAGAAATATAATAAATAAAAAAAAATTTTAGAGTAAATAACAACAGCATTTTGTTAATGTTTTCATTATATGTTTGTACTTATTCATATATAAAATATATATGTATCTAATATTTTATTATTTTAATTGATATTTATTAATTTGGTCATATGTAAACAATAATATAAAAACATAAGTTTATAAAACATTAAAACCGTATTATTAAATATACCAATATATTATAAATTGTATTAAAAGTCTATTTGTATAACAATTTTCCCTATAATTTATTTTTTGGAACTTTGGTATACACGCATATTTTTTATAATTAAAATATTAAAAGTGTACTTTTTTGAGAAAAACTAATATTTATTTGAAAAAAAATGCTGTATTTATATTCATAAATACTTTTAATGAATATGGCGAAGTTTATTACAACAGTGACATAAATTAATTCTATAAAAAATGCAAAAAATTAATAAATATGAAGCTATCATCATTATTTCGTTTATTTAATGAATAGTGTTAAAAATGAGAGACAAAATTTTAAAACTTGTTTTGTTTTCAATTATTACTTGCTATTTTGAATATGCCAAAAAAGTAAGTTACATACTATTTTATTATATTTTCCATATTTATTTGTTTTACATTAACCTTATATTATTGTTTCATGTATCGGTAAAAAGCTTATGCTAAGTTAAAGATACAATTAAAAATAATTATATATATGTTAATGAATATTTCATTTGTTTGCAGGAATTATACTTTATAAACGAAAGAAAGATATATCTTGAAAGGAATATAATAAATTTTAAAAATAATAGGATATTAGCAGATAGCAACAACCAATTCGATTTAAATAATTTTTATGAATCAACCTTGAGTCTTGCAAATCAATTTAATGACTACAATGATGGTGACGGAGAAATAACAAATGTTCGAAATGCTATAGATTCACAAATAAAGAAGTATAAGGAAAGTAATACATTACCCAATTTAAATAATGTAGATAATAAAACGAAAAGGGTAATTCATGAACTTAGAAAAGAGTTCGAAGAAGTAAAAAAAGAGATTGATAATAAAAGGAATGGTGAATTAGGAATACAACTGATACAAGATAAAAGAATAATAAAAAAGGATGAAAACATTTTGGAGGCGAAATATGATAATTTTAAATATGAATATGATGAAATTATATCAAATAATAATTATAAGGAATTAAAAACTAATAAAAAGTTAAAAAAAGAAGAAAAACAACTCCTCGTGGGGGGTTTGACACTTATAGGGTCTGTTTTTGCGATAGTAGCATCAGGACAGATGTACCTACTATTACTACTTGCACCTTGTTTGCTTTTAATATTTAAGAGTTGGCGGAAATTTAATAAATATCGCTTTAATATGTAAAAAATATCAAAATAGCCACTCTTTATTATTATGTTTTATTATAATTGTTTAAATGGTTAAAAATAATATATTTAATATTTTATAGCACAAAAGTTACATTTTTTATATTTTATATTTTATAGAATAATGAAATTTGATTTAATTGTTTGCTTTATTATTATACATTTTTTAATTTAATATATAATAACGTTATATAATTTATTTATTTTTTTTAGTATTTGTTAACAACTTATTTATCCTTATTTCTATCCACATATATGATATATGAATGGATTTTGAGTTTGCTCATTTTTAATTAATATTTATAATTATATTTTGTAATTATTTTAATAAACTTAATTTAAACACATTTGTTAATAAAATTAAAGCTATATTGCTGATTTGGGGCTTAGGTTTAAAGTTGGATTTTGGAAACCCATATTTTTGGTTAGGGTTCTGTATTATGGGGTATAGTTTTGTTATATGGAACCTGTTTTGCAATAAAGTTATATTTTTATTAATTTGTTGATGATTTAATCATATTTGTTTATAATTGTTGATTAAAATACATACTATTCCTATATATTTAATCTCATATGATAGAGTTGTTATATATTTATATGAAGATATATGCATATATATTAGTGGTATAGCTTATTTATATTTTAAATATTAAAAATTATTTTGTTATAATGAATACAAGGATATAATGAACAAAAAATATTTAGAACAAACCGTTGTATATATTTTTTTATACATTTAAAATAAATTATATTATTTATTTATTGTTATTATTTATATTAAAATAAAAATAAAATATAAAATTTCGTTAACTTATAATTGGAAAATTATAAATTTGTGAATCTTTTAAAATAGCAGCAGCATACATTTTTGTTATAATATACTTTCATAAATATGAAACAAATTGTTTATATAAATTAAAATTAAACAAAATGTATAAGAACAGGTTGCTAATATTTAATATTAAATAATAGCATTATTGTTTTACAATATTAGATAAAAAGGAAGTTGGAAATGAATAAAACACATATGTATATTATTTAAAGCGTATTGCTTCGAGGAAGCGCATTTTATTAACAAGAAAATGAATAAAAGGATATTTAGTTTAGTGTGTATATCTTTGTATACCCTTTTGTCTGTATCAATACATTGCTTCGAACAGAAACTAAGCTGTCAAAACAAAATATAAATTAATATATAGAAAATTACATAATAGGGATTATTTGCATATTGTGACGTATATATTAACGCATATATATATTAGTATGCTTATTCCCTTGTATTATCGATATAAGGCATCTAATGTAGGAAATAAACGCGTTCGTGGTACTAAAAAAATAAACATAAATAATAATAAAAATGGTATAGAATATAAACGCGAAACCCAATTAAATAATAAGAATCCTGAAGATGATTATGACAGCAATTACATTGGAGAAATGGACGATGGTTGTTGTAGTTGTTGTAGCTGTTGTTATATAAATGGCTTTGGGTTCGTGCTTCAGAGTTTATGTGTTAATATTTTTAATTTATTGATGGGTATATAAATGTTAAAATAAATACAATTTATTATAAATTGTTAATATAAAATTTATATATTTACTTACATGGAAAACATTTTGGCTTATTTACATTATTGTATATAATTTATGAAAGAATATTTCGAAAAATAATTAATAATTGAAATACGACTGATTCATTTGCTATAATCATAGTATTTATTATTTGCATGCATATAAGTTTATAATATATGTGCATGCTTATGAAATACTTAATTGAGCATTTTAATGCATATTATGTCTTACGATTTGCTTTTATGTTGTTTTATTATTGAAAATTTTACAAAGCATCTTTGTATAAGACACTATTAAAAAAACAAAATGATGTTATATAACGATTATTTAAAATAAACATAACTCACGAAAACAAACTATTTTATTAATATAAATATCACAATTAAAAAAAAATTAATTTGGAATACGTTTATTCCTTTTTAAAAATATCCCTTAATTTGACGATATTTAAAATTGTCTTGTATATACCCTTTCTAATTGCGAAATTTGGGATAATCCAATGAACGTTCGCATCGAGCTGAGAAAAAAAATTAATAAATATGTAAAATATGCATTTTTATTGTGAATGAATAGACATATTATAAATATGCACATTTATATAGAAAACATATATTTTTGATAATGATGAAATAAAATTATGTTACAAAAGTTTTTATATTTCTTACAGAAATGATATAGGTAAGTTTAATGTAGTCAGATTCCTTTTTAATAATAAATCCTACTAAGTTAATATACACTTTGGATAATTTTCCATTTCTAATATCTTCTTCAGAATCAATATCAGGCTTGAATGAGTTTGCACTTTCTACGATAGGATTTATATAATCTTTATTGTTTTTTTTATCATGGTCATTCATATTTGATGAAACAATGATTATTGCAGTTTCGTCCCTTGATAACTATAAATTAACAAAAAGTATATTTTCATAAATTAAGGTATAATCATATGAAAAAAGTATATCTATAAGGATGAAGGAAAAAAATTTTTCTTACTTCAACTTTCTTGGCTAATGCATTATAGTATGTAATCCACATAGCCATTTTGTAACGCTGTTGTACAATCCCAAGATTTTTATTGTATATTCGAAAAATGTTTCCTAAAAAAAATTATAATTTTGTATCCATGCAAATTAAAACATGATTAAAAAGAAGATTGAGCATTGATAATAACAAGACAAGAAATACATCATAAATATTGATAGCCACATTAAATAAATTAATTATATACCTTTAATAAATGACTCATCGAAGTACTTTCCAGAATTGGGATCACATAACATTTTTATTAAATCATCATACTAATAATAACAAAAAAAAACGTATTTATATATTAGCAATTATATTTTTTTATTTTAAAATGATTTCATGAATTAAAAAATATTGCTTGCTAATTCATACACTATCGGGATTGGGGATTATAAGATCAAGCTTTCCAATGTCAGTGCCGTTAAAACTTTTAAAATATATAATTGCTTCGTCATCTTCCTTAGAATATAAGTAGTAATCATCTGTATTTTCGGCATGATATTGTAGATGAGCTAAAGCTTCGGCTGCGACATCCTCTGCTTGTTTAGCTTCATTAGGGTCGGTACATAATAGACGTTCAACGTCTTCAGAATTGATAGATAATAGTTGTTCAAGTTCTTCAATATCTGGAGATAATAGTTGTTCAAGTTCTTCAATATCTGGAGATAATAGTTGTTCAAGTTCTTCAATATCTGGAGATAATAGTTGTTTACTTTCTTCATTTGAACTATAAGTGGAGAAGGTGATATATTTTTAATTTTAAAAAATATATATTTATAAGAATTTGTTTTTATTTTCCATTTGTTATGCATATTCACATCCATGAAAATATGTATAATATTTTCATAATAAACAAAATATGCATCTTTATATTCGATCAAGATATACATGCTGCAATTATTTTCTTACGAATCAGTGCTTAGAATGTTTTCGTTTGCAAATGCTATATTTTGCATATATCCTACGACACTTAAAAGTGCCAAAGTAATCTTAATCTGTCTTTTATTCATTTGTTGGCATGGCAAATAAAATATTAATATATTTTGTAGAAATTGAAAATTAACAAGTATAAATGCTATATAATTAAGCTAAATCGAAGTACACGATTTTCTAAACAATTATAAAATTTAATATTTATTTAAAAAAATATAAATATTTTTAAAAATTTATTTATTTCATGCATTTATCATATTTTTAAATTTAATTATTTTTTTAAATATTATTATATACTAATATATAAATAAATACAAAATTTAGTGACATGTCTGGTGTTCTATATATTATTAATTAGTTCTCGTCTCTTTAAATGCTGATTATTTTATTATTGTTATTGAAATTTATATAATAATATTACGATTATATTTAAAATTGTATATGTAAGTATACTATAATATATAAAATTTAAAGTAAATGGATGTTTTTAAAAAAAAAAAAAAAAAATTATTTAAACTGTCACATGTAAGCGAAAAATAATTATTGCAGTTTTAATAAATATTATATATTTCAAAATATAGATTTAGTTATATATAAAATTATTAATATTATACATTATAGGTATCCAAACTTTTTATTTTTATAGTTCAGAACTTAAAAATAAAACTAAAATTTATTTAATTGGGTATTATATGTGAAGTTTACGAGTATATAGAAAAAACCCATATTATATGACACCAACATTCATTTACCTAATATAAAGTTGATAATATCAATATAAAGACAAAATAATAGTATAAAAAATATATATTGGTTTAATGTAATACTTGACTATGCTTGATCTAATATACGCAAACAGCTATATTAATGAATAAATTGTCATGCTAGAAATCCAAATTGTAATAATTATCATATAAAAATAATTGTTTTGTTGTTTATTTCGATTTGTTTTGAATATAAATGATATTTTTACAATTTCAAATATTAAAGGAGTTTATTTTAAGATGAGTGTTACATTATATTTATATGTATTCCCCACTGTCCAGGAATTATTTATAATGCTTCATAACAATAACTTGATAAAATTTATATTATGAGAATCAAACAATATGGATTTTTTGTCACTTTTAATTCAAATTTTACTAAGCGGTATTTTTTAGGAAAATTGTTAATTTTATAAAAATTATTTTTTGGTAGTAATATTGACACCAATGGTTTTCATAAATTAATACAAATTATAAATTCCCTTTTAATAATAAAACATAATATATATAATTAAAAAAATACAAATAAATAACATATAAACATAAAACAATGAAATATAAAGTTGTGAAATCAAGAAATATATATATGCATACATAAAATTAATCTATTTTTTAATTATAATATTCTTGATGCCAAGATGCTCATGTTTTGTGGATCAAAGTTATGTATTATGGTTATTGTTTGGTTAACTGTATTTGCGTTTTGAGTTAGGGTTTTGGGTGTTTTGCAATTTAATTTTTTATAATTTTATAATATTTTTGTCTGTAAATGCTGATTAAATATATATACCATCTCCGTACGTTTAATCTTGAGATGATGTCTAAATATGCAACCAAAAAAGAGCATTCCATTAACATGAAATGGGTCGCAAAGCATATTTCCATACGTTATAATACTTTCTAATTCGGCTATATATATTAAATGTGGCAATATTATAACTTCACATTTTATATTTTATTTTCTTTTTCATCTTCTTATTCATCTTTATCATTCATTCTTAAATCAGAAATCCAACCAATAACTTTTTTTAAAATAGCTTCATATCCTGGGTTTGTCGTTATAATATGATCCATATCATCAACAGAATGTAATTCTTTTTTAATAACATCTGCTTTATTATAAAACGATGATGCCCATTCATAAGAACAAACACCATCATCTGTTGAATGCACAATTAATATAGGAATATCTTTTGGCATATAATTAATATTACGATCCAATGTGACCGTTGCTTTTATGAGCTCATATACACATTTTAATTTTATTCCATCATTATTTGCAAATTCATTATGTTTACGTATATTAATATAAAATTTTGGCGTTTTACAACTGCGGAATTTTACAAAAAGTTGTGCATGAGGTACGATACGAGACGCGAAGTTTATTATAGGTAAATAAAAATACTTAAATAATTTGTTTCCAGAATCCAATGGTGCTTTTATTCTTATCATACCAGCTAAAGACACGCAACCTTTAATATTTAATTTATCTAAATAATTACAACATCCTTCATGCTTACCACTGGGGCTAGAAATATCATTTGGCGTAGCAGAGGTACTAGCATAGGAATTATCGAAACCATAATCATTAGAATTATTCATATCATTGCCAATTTCATTAGTGCTAGTAGAATTACTTAGCATGGTGTTACACTTTTTATAGTTATTTGAATTACACGCCTTAATCATGTCTTCTTTTTCTTTATTTAATAATTGTAATATTCTTAAAGCAATATTTCCTCCCATCGAATGTCCAACAATATACATAGGAAGTTTCTTTTTTTTAGTCGTTACTATATCATAAGATTCATCATTTGAGATATCATCATCCAGTTGATTTTCATTTGAAATTTCATCTTGAATTTGATTCATATATTGTATTACATCACCGACTAGATCATCAAAGCAATTAACATCGTTTCTTTTTTTTCCCAATGATTGTGATTCGCCATGTCCTTGCAAATCTAGTCCATATACTGAATAACCATTTCGATTAAATTTTTCAATCCAACTATCTTTATAAATATATCCATCATCGTATACCATTATTCCTTCATTGCCATATATAATTTTTACTTTTTTTCTCATAAAAGTTAATTGAGTATCACCTTTGAATCCATGTATTAGCACTATAATTCCTGTAGCATTTTTAACTAGCCACCTATATGTTTTTAAAAGTAAACCATTTTTATTACATAACCAACCTACCTTAGGATTACCAGCTAATTTGCATTTTTTATTTCTTAATATATTAGTATTCAATTCAATTCTTTCCATCATCAATATTATGGAATATAACAATCCATATTACAACTAAAAATATATATATTTTTTATAGACAAAATATATGCATATATATATATATAATTAAAATTTTACTTTTCAGAGATATGTATGTAGATTATTAACACAAACAATTATACCACACTAAATCGTATTATGGCTTTATACAAATTTATATATGCAACTCTACGTGCAGATTACATTAGCATCAAATAATATTAATAGCATTGCATGGGCATTATAATAATATAGCAAATCGTAAACAAATTATAAGAAATGGAAAAAAATGTATAATTATAGTTCTTTATCTCATTTTCAATGTTCTTTCGAGTATTTCATGCAACCAGATGAAATTGCAGTTGATATAATAGATTAATACAAATTATTATATATTGTTTGTTTTTCAGCATTTTATTTTTGTTTTTTTTTAATTTTCTTAATTTCGATACTTCAAATTTTATCTAAAAAAAAAATATAATTGTTATGCATTATTTTTTTTATTAATAAATAATGATTTATATAATTCTTTTACTTAAAAAATAATGAGCAAATACAATATGCGTAGCATATTATTTATGAAGGCAACGAAAAAAAACGACAACCAAAAATATATTTTTTATTTTTACTTCGATAAAATATAAAGTATACTTAAGTTGGTATAAATAAAAAAATATATATATTATTAATATAATTTTTTAATTATAACAAGTATAATATATAATAATTCCATAGAAAAAATATTATTAATAGATCAATACTTTACAACTATTAATGATTTATGACATTAATTGCACATTATAAAAAAATATATAAAAATATTTACATTTTTTTTTATTTCAAGCAATAAACATTTTATTTACCTTAAAATTATTGTATAAAATTAATTACACATTGCTAAAAGTTATATATAATTTTAACCGTAAATTTTATAAACATATTTAAAAAGCGAATTTTTTTCATTTTATGCGTTTATAATTTTGACTATTATCACAATTGGGTGAATATATATACCATTATAGTTAGCATACATTAATATAATAAAAACGATACAAATAAAGAACAAAAAAAAACAGTTTATATTTTTAAATATCCTCAAAATGTATATAAGATTGGGTTTTTAAGGGTTATCTTTCGTGATATTTAAATTATCAAGATGCGAAAAAAAAAATGCGTTTAACACATTTTGTTATTTATTATTTGTCGATATATTATAAACCCTAAAAAGCATTATGTTATATTTTTTCATAAAATTGACATTATGTGAAATGCATTAAATTATGTTTAAGGAATATTATTGATTAAGAACGAAAATAATTAGACGCAAAATAGTAAATAAAATGCTTATAACTTGTTTTTCTCTATGGTTTACATTTTGGGTTATGGTAATATTTTTATTAATTTGTTTACAATTTGATCGTATGAATTGGTCTATAAATGGTGATTAAATATATATGCCATCCATGTATGTTTAATCTCGAGATTATGTTTAAATATGGAACAAAAAAGATACCTATTAATGTGAAAAGGGTAACATATCATTTTTCATAAATTATGATATTTATAACCAAGTGTTAATATTGATTTAAAATGATTAAAATAAAATGTATATATTTTATGTATTAATATAGATATTTATGTATATGAATTCGTATTATGTTATATAAAACTTGTTAATCAAGGGAGATACCAAATTGTGCGCAACACGGTATTGAATGTGTTTCTTTACTTGATGAACGGTTTTATTTAGTAAAACTTATAATTTATGCCCAAATTACTTTAATTTAAATTATATTATGCCAATTGAGCTATAGTAATAGCATCATATATGAAGATGAATATTATTTATAAGATGATTCATTTGGAACAATTGTCTACATTATAATATACCTTCGGGCTAATGGGCATATTTTTAATAATACAATAAAAGCTGAACTATATATACAATATTTTAAGTTTTATAACATTGAGGTATAAATAAATTATATTTTAAATAGTTAAAAGATAAAATATAAGTATATTAACAAAATTTCATATAACATTTTGTTATAATAATTATAAATAATATAATAGATAAAATATCGCTATTATAATATGCCTATATATATATAAACTAGTCAAATATTATACAATAACTAATATTGAAATATTGTTTTATTGTGAAAAAATCATTTAATTAAATACTAATATTAATTTTATCGATAATGCAAATAACAATAATTTACTTGGAACTAATAATATTTATATTATGTTATTACATATATACAAACTCTCAAATATATAATATAAATATATAGTTATTGCGAAATGATATATATTATAAAATGTTATACTTTAAAAAAATGAAACAACGAAAATTATTACTAATATGTTTAAAAAATTCCTCTTGAGTGCATGAATTATCTCATTGTGACATACAATGGTATATCATCAGGAATAATAACAGTAGTAATAATGGATTATTATGCTACTAAATATACGAAAAATATATTATGTGCTATTTGATACATTATATGGGTATAAATTCATTATATATATTATTAAATAGATGATAAAATTAAATTGTATATATATTTCCCACCCGTCTAATACGCACTGTTTGATAGGTCAAATAAAACAAAATAAATGACATGAACATATAAATATTATGCCTATTTTTTTTTTTACTTATATATGTTCAATTAATGTTTATGTATTATAGGCATTAAAGGGTTGCTGCAGGTTGCAGTTGAGAAAGAAAGGAATTACTTATTGAATAAAGAAAGAAATTGGATTGTGATTCATTATTACCATATATAAATTTGAACAAATTAAAATGGATGTTTGCTTAATATAAACGTATTAGACATATTTTTCCTTTTCTCTGATTTTTTATTTATTCCTATACATTATTATTATTGATATTATTATTGTTATTATTGTTGTTACTATTGTTGTTATTATTGTTGTTATTATTGTTGTTGTTATTGTTGTTATTATTTTTATTATTATTATGCATGCATGCTATATATGGTCACAATCTTATTATATTTTATCTGTAAAAATATATAGGTTTATATAAATAAAATATATATTATTATTTATATTAATATATTTTAAATTACAAATTTTAATTAATTTGAATATTCCCAAAAAAATAATTTGTTTGGTCTGTTAGGTTATATATTTATTTGTATTTATATGTTTATATATATTATAAGTATATATAAATCCATACATGAACAAATAGAATAATTCGATTTAATATGAAGTTGTTAGACTAATATTCAGAATAAATGTTGTAATGGATATTTTTGATGAAATTACATTAATTGTTTAAAATTATTTTGAAAAAAACACGTGCACTAAAATATCCAGAATATTCATGATTTTAGTATTTTTTGCTAATTTATCGTTTGTTTAACCATCGTGTTTCTTATATATAATGAAAAAATATATAATTGTTTATCTATGACAATTCGTTTGCAGTCAATATAACTATTTATAATTGAATTTATTAATAATAAAAAAAATGAATCCTTATAACTTGGTGGGAAAAATAATTTATGCATTGGTACCGTCAAAATATAAATGCCAAGATAAAAAGGAGGGTGCTATTTCGTATACTAAAGTGCATATATCATCATCCAATGAAAATGAATCAGATGTTTATAAAGCATTAGATAAACCCGATCCAGGATATAAATATATTTTTGATTTAATAATGGAAGCACCACAAAAAAAACTGAACATGCCTGCAGTAATTGAAAATGCATATGGAAAACGCGCTGAAACATATACTTACAAAATGCTGATAGATAAAGTTAATGCATTTTCATCTGTTTTAGATTCATATGATGGGGGTGTTCCTGAAAAATCATATGATGAAAAAGAAAACGATGGGAAATTTAAAATATTAGGTATATATGGAAATAATTCATTAAATTGGTTAGTAGCAGATATGGCTGCTATGAATACTGGTGTTACTACCTTAGTTATGCATTCGAGATTTAGCATTGATGAAGTTATTGAGATTTTAAATGAATCTAAATTAGAATGGCTATGTTTAGACTTAAAACATACACAAACAATATTAGAAAGAATAAAGGATTTGCCACATTTAAAAAAACTTATAATACTTGATCATATCCCAAATAATGATCCTAAGAAGGAAAAAGAATTAAATAAAAATAATAATACCGAAAAAAAATCCTTAAAAGGTTCCCTTAAAACGAAGGAATCGTCATCTACTGCTGAAGAAATAAAATATAAAGAACTCCTTGAAAAAGATAAACAAAATTTATATGATACATATATGAAAGTTGAACAAGATGCACAAAAAAATAACATAGAAATTCATACGATAGAATATGCTATGGAAAAGTTGGCTCATCGAGGTGCAGTTAAAAAGAAGCAAAATAAATCTCCAAATTTTATTAGTACGATTATTTATACTTCTGGAACTTCAGGAAAGCCAAAAGGTGTTATGTTAAGTAACAAAAATATATATAATGTAATTTCAGCAGCTATTAGTTCCGAATTGCTTGATTATTTTCCAACAAAATATCATTTATCTTATTTACCTATGTCACATATATTTGAAAGAATAGTTATGTACTATTGTATATCTGGAGTAATTCCAATAAATATATTTAGTAACGATATAAATTATTTTAAATATGATTTGCTAGGATCAGAAGCAAGTTCAATAATTTGCGTTCCTAAAATTTTGAATAAACTTTATAGTGGTATACAAGCAGAAATAGCTAATCTTCCACCAGTAAAAAAATTTATTGTGAACACGGCGTTAGGCATACGTAGATCACACCGACACGGTAAACTTGATCGTCTTGTTGAATCGATTACAGGTATTTCTAAAAAAATAAAAAGTAAAATAAACCCAACGTTGAAAATGTTTCTTAGTGCTGGTGGAAAATTGTCATCCGATGTTGAAAGAGAGTTATCACTTCTATTAGATGTTGACATATATCAAACATATGGGATGACCGAAACAGCTGGATCAATTTTTATACAGGGTCCTAAAGATAAAAGTACTAATACTGTTGGTGGGGCACATATAAAACCTATTGAATATAAAGTATCAACATGGGAAACATACGATGCTAAATCAAAACCACCAAAAGGAGAATTATTAGTTAAAAGTGATCAATTATTTAGAGGATATTTCTTAAAAGAAGATTTAACAAAAAGCTTGTTCACAAAAGATAACTATTTTAAAACAGGTGATGTTGTACAAATTAATCAAAATGGATCCGTCACATTTTTAGATAGATCTAAAGGTTTACTTAAATTATCTCAAGGTGAATATATAGAAACAGAAACTTTAAATAATTTATACTCAATGATTCCATATATTAATTATTGTGTGGTATATGCCGATGACTCAATGGATGGACCCATGGCAATTTTATCTGTTGATAAAAATTTGTTTTCACAACATTTAGAAAATGATGGTATACTTAAGAAATTAAATATATCTAGAAAAGAGTTTATGGATAAAGTATTAGATGAAGAAGTTAATAAAAAAAAAGAATATGTTGATTATATTAAAAAAGATATGTTAGAAGCTTATAATAAAACAAATTTAAATAGTTATAATTTAATTAATGATATATATATCACAATGGGATTATGGGACACCTCCAATTATTTAACACCAACTTTTAAAGTAAAGCGATTTAAATTAATAAATGATTACGATTTTTACTTCCAACAAGTGAAATCCAAATATAAAGAAAAATTAAAAGGTCAAAAAGCTCCTGCAAAAAATTAGTCAACAATAAACTATCACCATATTATGAATTTCATTTTATATCTTTTGTTCACCCTTACATTTGTATCTTACATAAAAAGTTGTTTTTTTGTTTATTTAGAAAATAAAATTGAATTGTTTGGAATTCCAATTATATAAATAATTAAAAATGATTAAAAATTTGTTGTTTATTGGTTTTATTACACAAAAAACTTTTGTAATTTTTTGTCTTATAAATTTATTTGCCAATTTCCGTAAAACAAGCATATTAAATAAATATATACATAAAATATAAGCAATTTGCTTATTACCACCTAAATTTTTAATATTTTCAAATTATATAATGGATCAGGGATATGCATTATGGGTTATTGTTTTGTTCACTGAATCTGTGTTTTGAGATACGGTTCGGTGTTTATTGTAATTTTATTTTTTATAATTTGATAATATTTATGTCTGTAAATGTGATTAAATATATGTGACGCCCTCGTATGTTTGATTACAAAATTATGTCTAAATATGCACCCAAAAAGGGGGATATCCATTAATATGAAAGGGTCATATAAAATATTTCCCATATGTTATAATATTTTCATATAATTTGTTCATATATATTAAATATGGAAATATTATAACTTTATATTTTATATTGCATTTTATTTAGTAAAACATATTATTTGTGTCAATATTTTGATTTAAATTGTATTTTGAACCGAACAATATAATAATATTATATATGAAGTTATAATATATAATTCGGTTCATTTGTAAATTTTATCTACATTATAATACAACTTCAGATTAATATGTGATTTTAAGACTAATTAAGCATATTACAACATATAATAGGTAATCATAAATATAGATTCGCAAAATATCGATCGATATTCGACAACACAACGATATCTATAAAAGATGTTTTATGCATCTAACATTTTTAATAATACAATAAAAGCCGAACTATATATACAATATTTTAAGTTTTATAACTTTGAGGTATAAATAAATTATATTTTAAAATAGTTCAAAAATAAATATAACTATATTAATAAAATTTATATAAAATTTTGTTATAATAATTATAAATAATATAACAGGTAAAATTAAAGTTGTTATTATATCCCCTATACATATAATAAAATACTTTACTAATAAATAATATTGAAATATGGTTTTATTGGAAAAACTTCATATAATTAAACATTAATTTTATTGAAAAGGCGGATAATAACAAATTTTATTTGAACTAATAACATTTTTATTAGGTTATTATATATATACAAACTCTAAATATATAATTTAAATATATTGCTATTATAAAACAATATATATGCTCTAAAATGTTATACTTTAAAACAATGAAACAAGGGGAATTACTAATTGGTTTATAGTACTCCTCTTGATTGCATTAATTATCTCATTGTTGTATACAATGCTATAACTGAAACAACAATAATAATATTAGATTAATATATTATTAAATATGACAAATATATTGTTTTTACTTGATACACTATATGGGTACAAATCCATTATATAAATTATTTAACGGATGATACGATTAAAATTGTATACATACAAAATCAAATGAAAAATTATAACATATATTTAAGCCTTAATATGGTAATATTAGAATCAGCATTGTCAGGCAAGATAACATAAATTTTATTAATCATTCTATAATTTTCCTTTAAAATATAAATTTTTATATCTAAAGCTAAATATAATTTTATTATAAAATATACAATACATAATATATGCTTAGGTTATAGGTATAAATGTGTATTTAAAATAGTAACCCATTCTATATTTCTTCGCAAATTAATTAATTAATTATTCTAATCAAAGTATTTATAGAAATTTTTAATTAAATTGTACGAAAAAAATTACATTTATTTGCTTTATTGTTTAAAATACATTTCTTAATCATTTATGTGCTAAATAGATAAAAAGAATGAAAATGATAACATGCATTTTATAATACTAACTATTACTAAAAACTAATTTATATTCATGTTTTATTTTAATTGCAATACCTCAATTACCCTAATTTGTAGATTATACTTTTTTAATTTTAAAAAATAGATACGATATGCACTCAAAACTATTCATTAATTATATTTATAAATAAAGAAATGCTAACACATTAGCAAAGTTATTACATGTTCTAAAATGAATTATGAATTTATATATATTAATTAAGATAAATAAACATATTATATGTCATTTATTTAGAAAAAGGAAAATATTAAATTATTTCTTAATATTAAATTTAAACACAAGTTGTTTTATATTTATTAGAAATAATATAAAATATGTAATATTTCACGTTTAATAATAACGTATATTAATATATGACATTCAAATAATGAGATACAAATACATTTTTAACAATTACAATAATAACACATTTCTAATTCTTTATATATTTATAATAATATAAAATCGATGGCATCTTTACTATAAATATAAAGAATTAATAATTCTCTATATAAAGGCGTATAATGATTAGAAAATATGTTTTATTTAAACTCATGAAAGATTACACAAAATTATACCATGAAGCTATTCCGAATATTATTAATAATAGCGATATTTCGCATATGATAAAATGATTCAAACAAATCACAAAATAAAAATACTAATCTAAATTGGAACAAAGTTAATACAAGTTTTATTTCATTATAGTATTGAGAATAATACTAATATTTCGCTTAACTACTGACAGATTCATACAGGAAGGCATGTAATTGTATAAATTATTTTGGTATAGTATATAAGTTTTATATAAAAATGATATTATGTCATTTAATATTCAGATTTAAAACATAATTTCATTGCAATGGCTAAGGAAGTGGTAAATGCATTATTTTTAAATAGAAATGTTGTCTTTATTACATACATTATATTTCCTATATATTATTATTAAACTTTATTTTAGTAAAATTTTCATTAATGTATATTTTTGTTAAATTTTATAAAAATTTTCCTAGTGTAAAATATTTCAAGATGTTGATGAGTGTTTTATGAATGGCGAGCCTGATTTGAATAAAATAAAACAACTTGGAAATTACATCCAGGATTGCTATAATAATAATCCATCAGAATCACATAAATGTAAAGAGAATCTTCAAATAATTATAGCTCTATGCTCACATCTATTTATTGAATTACAAAAAATTTCCAATGGGCCACAGAAACGTGAAAATAATGATAACCAATATGTTGAGTACGTTATGATGTGGCTAGGTTATAGATTATTTCAAACAGAAACTTATAATTCATCAACCTTAAGGAGTTTTTATAATAATCATTTAATGAAATCGGATCTATTTAGTAATTATACCGATTTAATAAAGAAAAAGGATCATTTAAAGGAGGTCAAGGTTTATTATATGTGGAAATTTTATGAGTTATTTAAAGAAGTATGCTATATGACTTTGAAATATTCACCAAATAAACTCGATATGAGAAATATTAAAAACGATTTTAAAGTTTTTCAAAATAAGTATAAACATCTTTATAATAATATTAACGAATGCAATTCATATCTTATTTTATTAAATAGTATAAAAGTAGCATATGGTTATTTTAAAAGATATCTTATTACGGGGGTTCGGAAAAACCAAATAAAAGAACTAAATTCTATTCTTAAAGATCTTAGCCCTAGAATAAAATTAGATAAAGGAGCTACATCTGGATTTATTTCCCGAGGATGCAAAACTGTAAATTCAAAGGCTGTGAACAAACCCTTCAAACCTGGGCAAAAAGTTCCAAAAGCTAAACCAGCGGAATCATCACCACGTCCACATCAATCACAAAAACAACCACAACAACAAACAGCACTCCAAACAGTACCCCATCCACCAACACCAGCAGGACCAGAACTCAAAAAATCCCAACCATCGCCAGAAATACTGCCACCAGCACCACCACTACCACAAAAGGAAATACAACCACCAGACTCACAACCACAGACACAGCCACAATCAGCAGATCCATTACCATCACAATCAGCACAATATGGTGGGTCGTCGCAAGTATCTCAAACAGGAGGGTCAAAGAATTCAAATGAATCAAAGGATTCACGCAGTGGTAAAGAAACTACAGGGGGTACAAATAATAATACAGGAGATTCAAATAGTCAAAGTGCACCAAAAACTTCAGACAATATTAAAGAAAATACAGGAGGCTCAAGTAGTGAAAACGAAAATCCTGGTGGTGGATCAAATGTTCCCACATCAAGTACGCCAGAAGGATCTTTTAATTTTGGGTCATCATTTCTTGAATTCATATTAAAAGGAAATGAATATTATAATAAAGGTTCCAAATTTATTAAAGACAATCACCAAAAGTTCAAAGATGCTGCGGAGAAAATCAGTGATGCATATAATCAAGCCAAGGATAATTTAAAAACTACTTACGATAAATCTAATAAATATTTAAATAACCTTATTAATGATGTAATTAACCAATTGAATAAAAACGATATGCCCTCTAAATCAGGTGATAAACAGGTTGACCCCGGCACCCCAATTAATGGGGGAAAACAATCTAATCAGCCACCATCAACAAATCTACTACCACCTTCCCTACCAATTCCATCAAAAGATTCGCCATTACCTCCACTAAAAGGCCCACCACCAACTCCGCCTCAAACTCCATCTTCAACCCTATCACTACCAAAGCAACCATCTCCACAATCCCAACCTATTACACATCAAAACCCACATGTCCCAGTTCAAGTCAAGCAACCTAACCACCAAACAATTTCTCAATTGGTAAAATCACTAAGTTTTAACCCAAACTTGAAAAAAAAATGGAATATATTTCCAACTACATGGAATGGATCAGGGAATTGCAAATCTGAAATAAAATTGATGAACACCACGTTAGTGTGTTGCACATTTGAACAGTGTAGTTTAACTGGTATTTCAGTTATCCTTATTTTAATACCCATTATTTTATCAATTACATATAAGGTAAATAATAATATAATTACTAAATACAACACTTATAAAGAATTTTCATTATTGTAAAATATTATATATTTGTTCACATTTTTATGTTAGTATTTGTCACGTGAATGGACAACAAAATCAGAAAAAAAAAACATGAAAAGAGTTATAAATTCAATTGGAGGGAAAAGACCGGTTCAAATAATTATAAAATCATATGATAGGAACAAAGACCTAAAACCGGTTATAAATTCAGGTGGTAGAAAAAAAGATCCATTATTAAATATATACAAACTTATGCAGGCTGATCCTATACCATTTATTAATTTATTTTTTTTGTTAATTTTTTTTGTCTATAAAAGAAAATACGATTTTTTGGAATTATAAATTTAATTAATAACTTTTATTTTTTTGTAAAATAACCAAAGTTCAGATGTTTATGGCTCTGCATTTAAATGTACATATAAATATATAACAATAATAAATAATTAACTTCGTTTATTACTGTTATTATAGGCAAATAAACTTATAACTATAATTAAAATATATATTTATATAATTATAATACGAAATTATATATTATTATAATATATATATATATATATATATATAAAGATGATGTTGTTAGAATGGTTCATATAATTTTCAATTTATTTATATAATTATAAGAATCCAAACACTATTAATATAATGAATGACAAAAAATATATATTTTATAAAATCATTTATTATTGAAAAATGTTACAATTTTGTTAAAATATAAAAAGTGGCCCTATATTTCCCTTTTATATGCTACATACAATTGTTTTCTATAAATATTCAGTAAAAAATTATATATGATACTTTCTAACATAGATACATAAGTATTTGTTTTATTGAATGAATGATAAATCAATAGAATATAAGAGTGCATTATAAAGGTATCAATGTTACATATATTGTTAATGATAAAATTGAGGGTATACGGGTTTATATTTTAAAAGACTGGATCGATGGAGAAAGAGTTAAAGACTCAATTATATTAAATGTCTTTTATTATTCCATATTGTCACGTATTATATTATCAGTACTTAGTGAATCATAATTTTTTAAATACAAAATAACATTATTTTATCATAAAATATGTAATAAATTACTTTGATCATAAACATTGATAGCTATAATAATAAAATATATAAGATAACTGAGCAATGCATAACATTTAGCGAATATTATATATATAAAAAGAGCAAATATATCATATCTTTTCCTCTTAAAGTGAAATATATCAACCTAATTACACATATTTTTGTGTTATACTATAAAATTTGCATCAATGCTTATTTATGTATTATATATTTAATATTTACTAAGTATTATTTAAGTTTATAAATAGATCAATAATACGGTTTCAGTGCTAATTGATATTTTAAACCATAGGAAAGATGCTCAAAATATATTATAAGATAACCCAATAAAATATATTTCTAAATTGAAGTATATAGGTTTAAAAATAAAGTTATTGAACACATTAAAATCGGCCATAAATTTATCTAAATTAAATAAAAATAATATAAATTTATGTAATTTGAATTGAAAATGGAACATGTAACTTAATTTAAAAATCTATAAATTTAGAAAAATTTATATTATAAGAAACTATATAAGCATGTAATATATCTATTAAATAATTATTTATATATGTTTAAGGATTATAGTAATAATATCATTTTTTGTATAAATGGATCATATATACATATGGAAAAAGTATATTAAGCAACTCTCCATTTAAGGTAATTTAGATAATTGTCATAAAATAAGTTTAGCATGTTTAACGAAATATAATTGGTATGGAAAGAACTTAAATAGATACAACAAATGTTTACGTAATATATATAAATATTATTATCCCTCATAATCTCCAAATTATGGAACAGTCAAGTGATAATCTTAAGGATGTGGTATACAATTTTTTGAATAAAATATTCTCTTCTCATGTGTTTTATATGTTGTATCGTCTATAAATTATATTAATTTTCATTTGATTATCATTTATATTAATACGTTTTTTTGTTTAATTCATAAAATATATTTGTAGTATAAAGAAATTAATACGGTCGATGGCGAGTTTGCTGTGACAATGGAAGGTGGATCATCATGTGAATTTGCTGAAACATCAATCCACAATTATTGTCATTACGGGAGTAACTCAGAAAAAGGTAAATGTCATAATTATTTTGAAATGGCTAGTTCTGGTGTTATTCGTTTGCTAATAAATTTAAAGGAGAAGTGTAATTTAGAATATGATAAACTTGCCGAATACGCTATTTTATTTTTAAGTTATAAACTAAATCAAAATGAAAAAAATAAATTGACCGATTTAAACGAATTTTATACTAGTTATATAGAAACAAATGAGTATTATAATAATAATATAAAAGTTAATGATCTAACTTATAAGGAAATTATAAATAGAAAAAAAGATTTGATGAATATTAAAGAAATATCTAAATTCAATGATCCATTTGGTATATTATTATTATTGTATTATGTAATTAATTCAAGCAATTGGAATTGCGAAAAATGGTCGCAAAAAGCTAATGAATTTGTTAAAAATTTTGAAACACTCAATAATGATTCTAATAATATAAAAGACAATCCATTTAGTCAAATATTGTCTACATTATCAGATGATTATAACAATTTAAAAAATATATATCGGGATAAAAAATCTTGCAATTTTCAACCTCTTCCAGAATTAACCTCCCAAACAAGTCCTGTAGATAGTTCTGTAAAGGTTTCTGGACAAACATTGGGGAAGATTCCTGAAGGTACATCATCAAGTTTGTCGATATTAAACACAGTAATTCCAGGTTTATCGACATTTGCAATACCGGTTTTCTTGGGAGTTGCTTATAAGGTAAATAATAAGAAATTAAAAACTATAATATTTAAATTATTTTCATTAAATACATGCAAACTTTAACATCATATGCTTCTTAACATTTATATTAGTATTCATTATTTGGAATTGATAAACTATTTCAAAGACAATATATAAAAAAAAAATTAAAAAAAGTAAAGAAGGAAATGGAAATTAATATATGATTCGAAGATTAACGATTATTCCAGGAACAATAATAATGATTGATATATGTTAAGATACTGTCTATTTGGAAACAAGTTATTTTTGACGATATTTTTGGATCATAATTTTTGTGTCTATAAGAATAATTAAATAATATAATCAATAAAATATAAAATTAATATGCATATTATTGCATTTTTGTATTGTTTTTGTATAATTTGTATATGATTTTGTGTAGTGGGTCAGGGTTAAGATAGTGTTTGTGGAACCCATAAATGGGTTAAAGTTAAGTACCACATTACATTTTATTTGTATAATTTTTAATTATTTGATAATATTTATTAGTTTAATGAATTGTTTTAAATATATATATGAAATAAATTATTAAAAGTAATCGAATTTGTAGATTTTAATATATTTATATTGTATTGATTATTTGGGTTCTATAAAGGCTTTCAAAGACAAACCTTAAGGACCAAAATATAAATAATAAAGAAAAAAGTAAATTATATGTTAATTTGAGTATTTCGATTGATATATAATTAATTATTAAGAAGTTTTAAGTTTTATGATAATAACAAAACAATAAAAGTACGAAACATAAATTTTGATCGGTAAAAAAAGTGATCGAACTAATATAAAGGGGAATCACATAGAAAATATAATTGAATTATAAAATTAATTATTTGATTTTGTCATGAAATTAAACATATTTAATATATTTTAATACAAAAAAACGAGAAATTACTTACGAAATAATTATTTTTAAAACATTCAAATGTTAAGATGGTAATTTAAAGCAACCTTATGTATGGAAATAAATCGTTTTATTAACATAAATTTTCTAATATTACAATGCTGAAAATATATATGAAGGAAAAAGTAATCGAAAGCTTTTCCAATAATGCATTTTTGTTAAGTAGAATCCTCTTCATTAATCTAAGAAAAAAAAATATAAATGGATGAATAAATATAATGTTTAAAATTTTTGCAAATCATAGCATATATTATAAATACGTACATTTATTTAAAATAACATTTTTTAACAATTATCGAAATAAACTATTATGCTATTAAAACATGTATATCACTTACAGATTCGATATAGGTTATATGAATATGATTTTTTATCTTTTCAATGAGATATCCAGCTATGTTAACAACCACTTTTTTTAATTTCCCTTGTTTAATATCCTCTTCAGATTGAATGCTGGTTTTAAATAAATTTGCATTTTCTATTATTGTATTTTTATGTTTTTCATTGGAAGAGTCCTTATCATTTGTATTTACTGAAGTCATGACAATCACAGTTTTGTCTTCTGATATCTACAAAATTAATAAAAATAAATTGCATAAATTATTGTTAATAATATGAAAAATACGATTTACAACGAAACGGAAGCGGTAAGTTTTCCTTACGTGAGCTTTTTTGACTAAAGCATAAAAATATTTCTTATCGCCTTTAAAGCCTTTTTTGTAACGTTGTTATATCATTATTAAATTTGGATCGTACACACAGATAATTTTTCCTAAAAAATAATATTATAAAAATGCATAGATGAAATTAAAATATCATCAATTTTAAGATATGGAAAACGGTAAATAGTATTAATAACAATGGCAAAAATAAATCACGAACTTTCGAATATATAGTAACAATAATATATTAATCTTACTAGTTATATTTTTTTTGCCACTTATAACAGATTCATTAATGTAAAATTTGACAGGATGGGGATTCCATATCATGTTTACTATGTTATTATACTAATGGAAGCAAAGAGAAATGTATGCATATAAATTATAATAATTTTTTAATTTTAATTTGTTTATAACGTTAATATTATTCGTTGATTGATACCATTCCCAAATGATAAATTTTACGATTAACTTTTAGAATATTTGGCGTGTTTTCATCTTTTTTTTTATGAGATAAATTACTACTTCCAGTATTGCTTTTACTGGGTTCAGAACCATCTTTATTTGCAGCATGATATGCTAAATGCACTACAGCTTCATCCATAAGTTTGGCCGCATTTATAGTTTCTTCAGGATCTTCACATAATAAATGTTTTTTTTCTTCAAATATTTCTTCTGGACTATCATTGATCAAAATGGACATATTTTTCATGAGTACAAAAATAAAGGTGTTGTATTTATATTATAACATTGTTGTACAAGCGTATATTTAGTATTTCATGATGAAGCATGTAATATATAGTATATTATATATAATGTTGTATTTTCTTACGTAGGATAAGGGCTTTTTGTTTTTTCTGTTGTTTTTTCTGTTGTTTTTTCTGTTGTTTTTTCTGTTGTTTTTTCTGTTGTTTTTTTTGGTGTTTTTTCTGGTGTTTTTTCTGTTGTTTTTTTTGGTGTTTTTTCTGGTGTTTTTGTATCTTTTTCTGGATCGGTACGCAATAAATCCTTGGGTTTTTGACATATTTCGTTATTTTCATTTATTGTACGTAATTGTCGTTTTTCTGTAAATTTTTGTTTTTTAGGCCCATTAGATACTGGAGGGGGCGCGTCATCTTGTTTATGTGAATTATTTCGGCTGTATTGATAACTGTCCTCAAGAGGCATAAAAATATCCTTTACCATATCTTCATAGTTTTCTTCATAGTTTTCTTCATAGTTTTCTCCATAGTTTTCTTCATGGTTTTCTTCATAGGCTTTTTTATATGGTCTCTTACCTTTAACATTAACTGATTCTTCTGTCGTCTTATGGGTTTTTTTTGTATTTTCTTCCAATAATGAAGACTAAAAAAATAAAAAAATTATAAAAATATCAGATATTTTTATGTTAATTTATTATTATATTTTTGTACAAAATTAATTAAATCAATTAGTACAGACATATAATACAATATGATGTATTTTTGTCGTGTTTTCTTATATTACGGAATTCGTGGTGGGCCCTGAATCAGAAGTATTTTTTGCTAAAACAATATTAAATATTATTAAGGAAAATAGGGCTACTGACATTACCTTCATCTTCAATATTATTTATTTAAATTATACATATATAAAACTTATTTTGTGTTATTAACAATTTAAATATAAGATTACGTGATTCCATTATATGGATATTCACTTCAAATGCAATGATTTATATATATATACTAGTAACAAAATAAAAAACAATATATATATTTTAATAACCTGAAGTTAATATTACAACATAACATATATATAGACTTATGCAAAGATTTTGAGAGAATTACAAAACATTAAAAAAAAATAAAAAGCATATATAATTATTACATAAAAATAATATTTAATTATTATGTTTTAATATTTGAACAAGATTAATTCTATTAAATTTTAATTATAGTTTTATAAAATATTTTTTATAATTAAAAAATTATTATATTTTTGTTTTTATATAAATTAATTTAATTAAAAATTAAATGAAAATACGAAAAACCGTTTTTATTATATTTAAGAAAAAAATACTGCTATATTATATATTTTTATGCCATTTTTTTACATGGAAAACTTAGTGTTATTTAAATTATATATATCATAATATGATATTTTAATTGTTTTAAAATATAATATGTATCAACAATAAATCTTATTAATTGATGAATGATATTTAATATTATATATTTATGGAAAATAAATAAAAGTATAAAAAACAATTTCTATTAATATAAATTAAAATTTTAACAACTATATAAAATAATGAAATAAAAAAAAAATGTAAAATTTTTATCGAAATGAAATAATTTTATATATATAATTTTTTATTAATATATGATTTTTTATACATTATGAAAAACGCTTTTATAATTTTTTATTGCGTTATATATAATGTCGATTTGTTGAATTTTATTTATATTGGGTATTAGGGTTCGAGGTTTAGGGATCATTTGCATTATGGGTCAAGGTTATCTATTATGGGTTATTGTTTGCTAACTGAATCTGCGTTTTGAGTTAGGGTTCGGGATACACGTAGTTTATTTTTTTATAATTTGATAATATTTTTGTCTGTGAATGTTGATAAAATATATTTACCATTCCCATATGTTTATTCTCGAGATTATGTCTAAATATGCACCAAAAAAGGGGGCATATCCATTAATATGAAAGGGGTCACATAAAATATTTCTTATAAGTTATAATGCTTTCATCTAATTCGTTTGTATATATTAAATGTGGCAATATTATAACTTTACATTTTATATTGCATTGCTGATTTCTGGCTAACTATATATAAGAGCCCTTATTATATACTATATAAGACTTGTTAAACAATAACTATATCGAATTATGAATAACACAATATGTTTCGTCAAATAAATAAACATATTATTTGTGCCACTATCATTTTGATTTAAGTTGCAGTATTTCAACCAAATTATATAGTAATCTTATATATGAAGCTCATTATATAATCAGGTTCATTTGGAACATTTATCTACATTATAATATGCCTTCAGGTTAATATACATATGTTTAATATTAGTTAAACATAATACTAGTATATAATAGGTAATCATAAAATATGGATTCATTAAATATCGATCGAGATTCGACAATACAACATATCTATAAAAGATGTTTTATGTATATAACATTTTTAATAACACAATAAAAATTAAACTATATATAGAATATTTTAAGTTTTAATTGTAGTTACTGTTCTCTTTTTGTATTTCTTTATATTTGTATTCAAATTAATTAGTATGAATATTAGTTGCTTTATAAGCTTTAATTTATTTATCATAAAGTCATAATAATAGGTTAATCATTATTAATTTTTAAATTTTATAGTTTTGAGGTATATATATATTATATTTAGAATAGTTAAAAAATAAAATATAAAATATTAATAAAATTTGATATATATTTTGTTCTAATCATTTTTATAATAATTAAAAAAAATTAAGTATATATGGTTAGGGTTATTATTATATGGCTATACCTATGCATATAAAATAGTAAAATATTCTAACAATAACTAATATTGAAATATTATTTTATTGTAAAAAATTTATATAATTAAATATTAATTTTATCGAAAAAGCACATAATAATTAATTTTATTTAAACAATAATATTTATACTAGGCTATTATATATGCACAAACTTATAAAATTATATTTTAAATATAATGCTATTACGAAATAATATATGCCATAAAATGTTGCACTTTAAAACAATGAAGCAAGGAAAATTAGTAATTGGTTTAAAGTATTTCTATTGAGTGCATTAATTATTTCGTTGTAGTGTACAGTGGTATATTAGTAGCAATAATAGTAACAATAATAGATTAGTATGGTACTAAATATGAACAATATATTATGTTTATTTGATGCACTATATGGGTATAAATTAGTTAAATATGCTCTTAACGGTATGATAAGATTATAATTGTATGCATAATAAATCAAATAAAATACTACATTTTGTTGCTAAGTATATTTTATTATGGTGCTATGACATTAAAGTTATTAATCAATATAATAATAATTCCATAATGCTCGTTAAAAATATAGCTATTTCATTATATAAATAAATAACGTTTTATTATAAAATATATAACACATAATATATGTTTAGATTATAAGTATAAATGTGTACTTAAAATGGTAGCTCATATTATATTGATTCTCAAATTAATTAATTGTTCTAACCAAAGTATTTATAGAATTTTTAAATAAAAATTAATATATTAAATTATATTTATTTTCTTTATTGTTTAAAATACATTTATTATCATTTATATATTAAATAGATAATAAGAATGAAAAGAATAATATACATTTTATATATAATAACTATTACCCCCAAACTAATTTATATTCATATTCATTTTAATTGTAATAGCTCAATTACCCTAATTTGTAGATTATACTTTTTTAATTTTAAAAATTAGATACTATATACACTCAAAACTATTCATTAATTATGTTATATATATAAAGAAATGTTAGTACATAAGCAAAGTTATTACATATTCTAAAGTGAATTATTAATTAAGATAATTAAACGTATTATATTTATTTATTTAGAAAAAAGAATAATATTAAATTTAAACACAAATAATGTTTTATATTTGTTAGAAATTATATAAAAAAGTGTAATGTTTCACGTTGAACAATAGCATATATCAATACATTGTATTCAAATAATGAGATACAAATATATTTTTAACAATTATAGTAATAGCACATTTTTAATTCTTTATATATTTATAATAATATAGAATTGGTTATGTTTTTACTATAAATCAAGAAAATGCATAGTTATCTAATGTAAGAACGTATAATAATTAGAAAATGTGTTTTATTTAAACTTATTAAAATGTTACACAAAATAATACAATGAAGCTATTCCAAATATTATTAAGAATAGCGATATTCGCATATGATAAAAATGTTTCGAACAAATCACAAAATAAGGATACTTATCTAAATTGTAGTAAAAGTGAATATATGTTTTATTTTATTATATTGTTGTATATTAATTTTAAATTAATATTATTATCGAGAAAGATGCTAAAGTGCGTTTAAGTTTGATAATTTTATATAAAGGAATCGATCCATTGTTTAACCTATTTTGTTGCAGTGTATATATTTTATATAAAAACAATATGATACCAATCTACAGATTAAAGAAAATCCATTACAATGGACCCTAAAAAAATGGTAAATAACTTTATTTTAAAATAAAACATATCTATCCTTAATTTTATTATGTTTAATTTATATTTAAATAATATTAAATTTATTTGAATAAAATTTGAATTAATTTATATTTTTATAATTATTTCTTAGTGTGAGTTATTTCGTGAAGCTGATAGTTATTTTAATGGTAAAGATGTCGATACGACGAAAATTAGCGAACACAAAACCATCAAAGGATATTGTAATAATGGTGGTTGTAAAACAAATGAAGATGGTATTAATGCTGTGGCCAAATATATAATTATAAAATTCAAAAGTTCAATAAAAAAGGATGATGAGTATAATCATTATGATGAATATTTATTGATGTGGATAAGTGATAAATTGCTTAAGATACACAAAAAAGGAAAAGGCAAAAATATTGGAAAAGGCCGTATGGATGCTTTTACTTTAAAGCAGGCTTATGGAGAGTATTTAGAGAAACATAAAAAAGGATTGGATTATTGGGGTCTTTTAGATATGAATCAGGGTTTGAAAGAAGCTAATCTTAAGTATATGAGCGAATTTTATAAATTACTTAATATAATATGTAAAATGATTACAGATTATAATAACGGTTCCAGAAAGAAAATTCCTAAATATTCTACCGATTGCGGTCGTCAATATAAAACCCTTTATATTAACATTTCTGAATGCAAATCATATCTTGATTTATTGAATAAATTAAAAGGTGTATATGATGATTTTAGTTCTAATATTAAGAAAAATCGTTCAAACAATAAATTAGCAACTAATCTTAAAAAACTTACACCAGAAGATGGAGACGAGTTGGAAGCGGTGCGTGGTTTTAAATCATATGACTTCAATCGTCCAAAATGTAAATTCCCCATAAAAAAAAAAACTACACCCCCCAAAGCTTCAAAACTTAATCCAGGACCAGCATTGAATACAAAGATTCAAAGAGAATCACCTGGCTCTCAAGGTGTATCAAATTCTACAGGAGGTCAATTATCAAATCAAGGGGATACATCAAAAAATTCAGATAGTGACCAACATAAAACAACAAATGAAACAGGAAAACAAGGTGGTGGAATAGTACATAAACCAGAGCAATCACCAGATGGCCAACAACAAAATTTAGAGTCTAAACAAGGAAATTCAAGTAGTGGACCAGAAATTTCAGATGATTTGAAAGATATTGACCAAAAACCTCCTACAAATGAACTAGAAAAACAACCATTAGTATCAGAGACAAAAGAACCATCGCCACCGGAAACATCACAGAAAACACAACTACAAACACAATCAGATCCTGTACAACCAGAATCACAAAACGTTCACGAATCAAAAACACCTCAAAAAGAAGGGTCAAGTCATCCAAATGGGCAAGGCGTTTCTAAAAATGATCCAAAGGTTTCAGGCAGTGAAAACGGAAATCCGGATGATGAAGGCCATGAACCAGGAGCTCCAAGTGATGGAACAGGTGATCCCCCATCAGGAAACCATGTACCAAGTCAAGGCGGCAAACAAGATATAACAAATCCACTAGATAAAATAGGAACACCAACAGCAGGAGGATCTATTGATTTGAAGTCATCATTTTTTGAATTAATATTAAAAGGAAACGAATATTATAATAAAGCTTCCGATTTTATTGATCAAAATCAGCAAAAGTTCAAAGATGCTGGGAAGAAAATCAGTGGTGCATATAATAGCGCCGTAGATATTTTAAAAAGTGCTTACAATGCATCTAGCATTTATTTTAATGACATGATTAATAGCATAACTAACCAAATTAATCAATATGACACTCCTAAATCAAGAAAATCAGGGGATAAATTACCACAAAGTAATGATAATTCACAAAAAAGTGAAGATCCATCACAAATTCCACCAAAAGAACAGACACAAATTACATCGCCAGATCCATCACAAGATCCATCATCAAAATCCACACCAATCTCATCACAACCAAACCAATTACCTCCACAAACACAAGATGGTCAAAGCAAAGATAATCGTTTACAAGAGTCACCTCCTACACAAAATATTGATTCACCAAATAGTAAACAAGTAAATCCTTCTGATTCAGGTGATAATCAATCTGAATCAGGCGGGACAGGGGATAACCCACCCACACCTAATGGCTCACCAACGCCTCAAAAACATACATCTCAAACTCCATCAGGAACGCCACACATTTCATCACCGTCGCCAGATCCTAAGGAACAAACTACCCCATTTCAATCGTCTCAGGGCACGTCTGGAAACCAAAATTCTGATCGAACCAATCAAGAAGGACCTAAAAAACCAGTGACAAGTCCAGTGGTTAAGAAAGAAAATATAGGAACCGAATTAAAAGGAAATGTAATAACAGAAATAGGTGGTGAATATGTATTAAAAAAATACAAAAAAATTGGATTGTCAATTATAGTTATTCTAATACCAATTACTTTAACTATTCTGCACAAGGTAAATAAAAGAAAATTATGATGTGTACTATTTTTAAAGTATTTCCTCATAAAACATTATATTTTTTCATAATTTATGTTAGTATTTGTCATCTGGATGGAGAAAAGAATTAAAGAAAAAAACAAACATGAAAAAGGTTATAAATTCAATTGGAGGAAAAAAACAAATACAAATAATTATAAAATCATCTAATCAAAAAAAGAATACTAAAAAATCTATAAATTCCGTTTATGGGGAAAAATCTCCATCATTAAATATATACAAGATTATGCAGGCTGATCCTGTACCATTTATTAATTTATTTTTTTTGCTGATTTTTTTTGTTTATAAAAGAAAGCGCGATTTCATAGAATTATAAATTTAATTAAATTATATTTAAAATCGAATTAAAAAATTCTAAATAGTAAATTTGTCTATTAATATAATTAATTTTTATAAAAGGGATCCAGGTTAAGGCTCCATTTCATATTTTATAATAAAACATAAAATAAATTTTCTATATGATGGAATTCTCTATTATAACAGGGTTATAATATTCCGTTTTCAATTATTATTTATAAAAGTTAAAATATTTTATTGTTTAAATAAAAAAGACGTATTAACATTTGTTAAAGAATATGATGAAAAAAAAAATAATACCATTAAATATATTTCTTTTTTCTATTTGGAATAAATGAATTTGTATCCTTTTCAATAAATTGGTTATATATGTATTATTTTTTGTGATTTGATATTGGAATTTGATTTTGTTTGAATTAAATTTGAAAACATGAATGTTTTGTACCATTTTAATAGAAATAATAAACATGATGTTGTATATTCTGAGATATATTTATAAATAAAATTATTACATACCAGTCGGTGAAAAAAAAAAATTTGCAAAAAAACGGTAAATAAAATATAATAAATTAAAAACCATTTAAATATAAATAACAACGACGATTTTTTTATGTTTTCATTATATGTTTGTATTTATTCATATAAAAAAAATATATGTATCTAATATTTTATTATTTAATTGATGCTTATTAATTTGTTCGTATGTAAACAATAATAGAAAAATATAAGTTTATAAATATACAACTTACAACCGTATCATTAAATATACCAATCTATTATAAATTATATTAAAAAACAGTTTGTATAACAAATTTCAAAAAAATATTTTTTATAGAAAAATTATTATATACATATATTTTTTTACAATTAAAAATGTTGTATTTTTTAGAGAAGAATTAATATTTATTTGAAAAAAGAAATAATATAATATTTATATCCATAAATGGTTTTAATGAATATGACGAAGGTTATTACAACAGTTACATTAATTAATTCTATAGAAAACGAAAAAAATTAATAAATGTCATAGTTTTTTATAAATATATTTTAGAACAAAAAATTAATAAATATGAAGTTATCATCATTATATAAAACTACATATATTATTTTGTTTATTTGATAAATAATTTTAAAAATGAAAGTCAATATTTTAAATTTTGTTTTGTTTTCAATTATTATTTGTTCTTTTGAATATGCCAAAAAAGTAAGTTACATAATATTTTATTATAGTTTCCGTATCTATTTGTTTTACATTAACCTTATATTATTGTTTCATATATTGGCAAAAAGCTTATGCTAAGTTAACGATACAATTAAAACTAATTATATATATGTTAATGAATATTTCATTTGTTTGCAGGAATTATACTTTATAAACGAAAGAAACATATATCTTGAAAGGAATATAATAAATTTTAAAAATAATAGGATATTAGCAGATGCAGGCAGCCAATTCGATTTAAATAATTTTTATGAATCAACCTTGAGTCTTGCAAATAAATTTAATGACTACAATGATGATGACGAAGATATAATATATCTTCGAAATATTATAGATTCACATGTAAAGAAGTATAAAGAAAGTAATACAACACCCAATTTAAATAATTTAGATGGGAAAACGAAAAAATTAATTCATAAAATTCAAAAAGAATTAAATGAAGCAAAAAAAGAGCTCGATAATGAAAGGGATGGCGAATTATCAATACAGCCAATACAAGATAAAAGAGTAATAAAAAAAAGTGAAAATATTTTTGAGATTGATGAAGATAAAATTAACGATAAATATAATAAAATTACATTAAGTAATTGTTATAAGAAATTAAAAAAAATTTCAAAGTCTAAAAAATCAAAAAAAAATATAATTATAAAGATGATGTTGTTGAGTGCAACACTTTTTGTGATAATAGCATTAGGAATGATGAACCAGATAATCTTACTTGGACTTTTTTCGTCTTTCATACTTATTATTATCGGAGAGGATGATCGGCTTCATGAATTACAAAGAATATTAAAAAACAATCGTTATTGTACTTGATTAAATGGTTAAAAATAATATATTTAATATTTTATCCCATGTAAGATTACATTTTGCACTTTATAGAATAATGAAATTTGATTTAATTGTTTGTTTTGTTATTATATATTTTTTAATTTAATATACAATCACGTTGTATAATTAATTTATCTTTGTTTATTGTTTGTTAAAAACTCATTTATCTTATTTCGATCTATATACTACATATTAATGGATCTGGAATTTACTCATTTTTAGTTAATACTTATAATTATTTTAAAAAACTTAATTTAAATGTATTTATTAATAAAATTATAAGCTATATTGGGGGATAGGGTTTAGATTTATTAATTTGTTTACGATTTTATAATATTTATTTGTCTATAAATGCTGATCAAATATATTTACAATTCTTATATGTTTAATCTCGAGATGGTGTCTATGTTTGTAAAAAAATGAGCAGTAAGCATTAAATGAAAGGAATACCATAAATAAAAAATCTTCATAAATAATAACAGTTATATTTGTAGCATCGACAAAATGAATCCATGCAGATGCATCCTAATATTAAAAGACAAACAAATAACATACAAAAAAAAGCATTCTTAAAACAAAAAAAAACCTTATTATGGTAATTTAAAGCAACATTATGTATGGAAATAAATCGTTTTATTAAATAAATTTTCTAATATTACAGTTCTGAAAAATCAATATGAAATATAAATTTATATACGAATATGATAGCACTTATAACATGATCCACAAAAGCAATTGGGTTTAATCAAAGAGTGTCCATCAATCTAAGAAGAAAAACATAAATTGGTAAATATATAAAATGTTTAAATTTTTTGCAAATTATAATATATATTATAAATATGCACATTTATTTAAAACAATATTTTTTTAACAATTGTTTAAATAAGTTATTATGTTATTAAAATTTGTATATCGCTTACAGATCCGATATAGGTGACATTAGCCATGCCTTTGTAATCTTGAATGTAATATCCAGCTAGGTTAACAAACGTTTTTTTTAATTTTCCTTTTCTAATATCTTTTTCAGAATTAATGTCAGTTTTGAATGAATTTGCTTTTTTTACGATTGTGTTTTCGTATTTTTTTTTGGAAGGGTTGTGATCATTTATATCTGCTGATACATAGGCAATTATAGTTGTAATTTCTGATATCTACAAAATTAATAAAAATATATTGGATGAACTATTGTGAATAATATGAAGAATATGGTTTTTTGGGGGACGAAAAAAAAATTTCCTTACTTGAACCTTTGTAGCTAAAGCATAAAAGTATTTCTGAGGGGATCCACATTTTTTTTTGTAACGTTGTTGTATTATTACTAAATTTGGGTTGTACACACGAGCAACTTTTAAAAAAATAATAATTTTGCATTATGTAAATTAAAATATTATGAATTTGAAGATATGGAAAACAATAAATAATATCATATAACAATGGGAGCAATAAATCATGAAATGCTGAATAAATAGTAACAATAATATGTTAAGTTGAATAATTATTTATGTTTTGTATACTTTTAACATCGCCATTATTGAAAGGACTGGGATGATTGGGATCCCATATCTCGTTTATTGTATCATTATACTAATGGAAACATAGAGAAATATATGTATAAAATTATAATCATTTTTTAATTTTGATTGAGTTTATAAAATTAATATTGTTCTTTTGTAGATACCTTATCGGGATCATAAAGTATATAATTAATTCTTTCAATATTTGTATAGTTTTTAAGTTTTTTTTTATATAAATTCACATCAGGATTATTGTAATTTGTATATGTTTTATAACCATTCATGCGTGAAGCATGAGATTCTAAATGTTTTACAGCTTCGTTCATAACTTCTTCCGCTTCTTTAGTTTCTTCTGGGTTGGTACATAATAGGTGCTTGTTTTTTTCATATATTTCTTCTGAACTATCATTGATAAAAATGGACATATTTTTAATGTTTACAAAAATAAATTTATTGTATTTATATTATAACATTGTTGTACAAATGGATATTTAATATGGTCATAATGAAATATGTAATATGCATATATTGTTGCATTTTCTTACGTAAAATAATGACGGTTTGATTTGGGTGTTGTAGATTTATTGGGAACTTTTCGGGGAACTTTTTGGGGAACTCTTGGGGGAACTTTTTGGGGAACATTTTGGGGAACTTTTTGGGGAACTTTTTGGGGAACTTTTTGGGGAACTTTTTGGGGAACTTTTTGGGGAACTCTTGGGGGAACTTTTTGGGGAACATTTTGGGGAACTTTTTTTGGAGCAGGATCAGATGCAATGGTTTCATTATTTCCATATGCAAAAATGCTTAAAATAAATAAAGCGGTTTGAATATAAAATTTATTCATTTTGAACTTTAAAAAGAAAATATTAGAATTTATATTAGTATTTTTTTTAATTAAAAATTAATAGCTCGAAAAATACCATAAATATAATTAAAATTAAAGCAAATAATTTTCTCCAATAAAGCATAAAAAACAAATATTTATTTTAAAAAAATACAAATTATTATTTAAATAGCAAATTTTATTATTTTATCAGATTTATAACTTTAATATATTTTTTATTTAAATAATTTAATCATAAAACGGCGTCAATAGAAGAAGATTTCATAAATAATGAATATCAAAAATTTTATGATTTATAATTTCATTAATATTATAATATTTAAAATAAATAATTTTGATTATATTATATAAACGATATTTTTAATATATAACATTATGAATACGTAAGTTTTATATTTTTATAATTGATTAAACTCAATTTAAAATTTATAAAACGTCTTATTGCATGTGGAATCACATATAAATATTTTATTTATATGTAATAGAAAAAAACTGTCGTTTTTACATATAGAAAATCAATAATTATAAATAAAAATATAAAAGCAAGAAAATAATATAAAATACATATATGCTTTATTAATAATTATATTAAATCGTTGTTTTGACATTTTTTTCTATTTGTTTTACAAAATTTCATCGAGAATACATCGTTTTTAATACAAAGGATGTCTATTATATTTTTAAATATAAAAATAATTTAATTTAATTTGAGGAATGCAGCTAATTTTATGCTACTAATATTATTATAATAACAGTATTTTTTACTTCATCATAATAATAGTATGATAAAATATATATGATGATAAATCGCGTTTTCTGTATTTTTTTTATGCTTTTAATACAAATTTTACTAAATACCATTTTTCTATCAAAATTGCTAATTTTATAAAAATTATTTATTGGTGGTAATATTGATATCCATATTTTTTTTATAAATTAACACAAATTATAAATTGCTTTTAATAGCGAAACAAAGTATATATAAAATTAAAAAATACAAATAAATAAAATATAAAAATAAAATAATGAAATATAAGTTGTAAAATCAAGAAATATATATATATACATACATAAAATTAATTAATTTTTTTATTTTAATTTTCTCGATATCGAGGTGCTCAAGTATTATGGGTCAAGGTTATGCATAATGGGTTATTGTTTCGTTCACTGTATCTGCGTTTTGAGTTAGGATTCGGAGTATATTATAATATAATTTTTTATAGTTTGATAATATTTTGTGTCTGTAAATATTGAAAAAATATATTTACCATTCCCGTATGTTTAATCTTGAAATGATGTCTAAATATGCACTCCCAAAGGGATATAGCCATTAATATGAAAGGGGTCGAATAATGTATTTTCCGCGTGTTATAATACTTTCATCGAATTCGTTTGTATATATTAAACGTGGCAATATTGTAACTTCACATTTTATAATTTATTTCTAATTTTGTCTAACTATATATAAGAACCCTTATTATATATTATATAAGGCGTGTTAACCCATAGCTATGTTGAACCATGAGTAACACAGTATGTTTCTTTATTTGTATCACTATTATTTTGATTTAAATTATATTATACCAAATAAACTGTAATAATAAAACTCATTTGGAACATTTATCTGCATTATAATATACTTTCAGGTTAATTGGTATATGTTTAATATTATTTAAACATAATACTAATATATAATAGGTAATCATAAAATATAGATTCATTAAATATCGATCGAGATTCGACAATGCAACATTATCTATAAAAGGCATTTTATGCATCTAACATTTTTAATAATACAATAAAATTATATTATAGATATATGTATAATATTTTATTAAATTTTAACAATATATAATATTTTCGCTTTATCTTATTACTTTACATTTTATTAAAATTAATTAGTATTAATAAAATTTTATTTATACAATTTAATTTATTTACTACACGGCATAATAACATATTAGTAACTATTAATTTTTTAATTTTATAGTTTTGAGGTGTAAATATATTATATTTAAAATAGTTAAAAAATAAAATATAAAATATTAATAAAATTTGATATATATTTTGTTCTAATAATTTTTATGATAATTAAAAAAATTAGGTTATAGAAATAGGGTTATTATTATATGCTTATACATATAAGATAGTAAATATTCTACAAATAATATTGAAATATTATTTTTTATTGTAAAAAATTCATATAATTAAATATTAATTTTATCGAAAAAGCACATAATAATTAATTTTATTTGAACAATAATATTTATACTAGGCAATTATATATGCACAAACTTATAAATTTATATTTTAAATATAGTGCTATTACGAAATAAGATATGCCATAAAATGTTGCAATTTAAAACAATGAAGCAAGGAAAATTAGTAATTGGTTTAAAGTATTTCTCTTGAGTGCATTAATTATTTCGTTGTAGTGTACAGCGGTATATTAGTAGCAATAATAGTAACAATAATGGATTAGTATGCTACTAAATATGAACAATATATTATGTTTATTTGATGCACTATATGGGTATAAATTAGTTAAATATGCTCTTAAAGGTATGATAAGATTAAAATTGTATGCATAATAAATCAAATAAAACACTACATTTTGTTGCTAAGTATATTTTATCATGGTGCTATGACATTAAAGTTATCAATCAATATAATAATTCCATAATGCTCGTTAAAAATACAGCTATTTCGTTATATAAATAAATAAAGTTTTATTATAAAATATATAACACATAATATATGTTTAGATTATAAGTATAAATGTGTACTTAAAATGGTAGATCATATTATATTGATTCTCAAATTAATTAATTATTCTAACCAAAGTATTAATAGAATTTTAAAATTAAGTTATACGAAAACAATTATATTTATTTTCTTTATTGCTTAAAATACATTTATTAATCATTTATATATTAAATAGATAATAAGAATGAAAAGAATAATATACATTTTATATATAATAACTATTACCCCCAAACTAATTTATATTCGGGATTCATTTTAATTGTAATAGCTCAATCAATATATTTGTATATTATGTTTTTTTAATTTTAGAAATTAGATACTATATACATTCAAAACTATTCATTAATTATGTTATATATATAAAGAAATGCTAATGCATAAGCAAAGTTATTACATATTCTAAAGTGAATTATTAATTAAGATAATTAAACGTATTATATTTATTTAATTAGAAAAAAGAATATTATTAAATTTAAACACAAATTGTTTTTATATTTATTAGAAATTATATAAAAAAGTGTAATATTTCACGTTGAACAATAGCATATATCAATACATGCCATTCAAATAATGAGATACAAATACATTTTTAACAATTATAGTAATAACACATTTTTAATTCTTTATATATTTATAATAATATAAAATTGGTTATGTTTTTACTATAAATCAAGAAAATGCATAGTTCTATATGTAGAAGCGTATAATAATTCGAAAATGTGTTTTATTTAAACTTATTAAAATGTTACACAAAATAATACAATGAAGCTATTACAAATATTATTAAGAATAGCGATATTTCGCATATGATAAAAATGTTTCGAACAAATCACAAAATAAGGATACTTATCTAAATTGTAGTAAAAGTGAATATATGTTTTATTTTATTATATTGTTGTATATTAATTTTAAATTAATATTATTATTGAGAAAAATGCTAAAGCGCGTTTAACTATTTAAAATTTCACATATAAAGACAAATAATTGCATAAAATTTTGGGTGTAGTATATAAGTTTTATGTAAAAACAATATGATGCCAATTTACAGTTTAAAAACAAAATTCCATTACAATGAGCAAGAACAAACAATTGGTAAATAACCTTATTTTAAAATAAAACATATTTATCCTTAATTTTATTATGTTTAAATTATATTTGATAAATTTTGAATTAATTTATATTTTTATAAATATTTTCTTAGTGTAAGTTACTTCTCGAAGGTGATAATTATTTTAAAGATGAAAATGTCGATACGGAGGAAATTAAAAAAAACGCAAAAATCAAAGGATATTGTAGTAGCAATGGTTGTAAAACAAATGAAGCTCATATTAATGCTGTGTTCAAATATATAATTATGAATTTCAAAGAATCAATAAGAAGAGCCCAAAAGTATAATGATTATGATGAATATTTATTGATGTGGATAAGTGATAAATTGCTTAAGATACACAAAAAAGAAAAAGGCAAAAATATTGAAAGAGGCCGTATGGATGCTTTTACTTTAAATCAGGCTTATAAAGAATATTTAGAGAAACATAAAGGAATATTGGATTATTGGGTTCTTTTAGATGCGAATCAGGGTTTGAAAGAAGCTAACCTTAAGTATATGAGCGAATTTTATAAATTACTTAATATAATATGTAAAATGATTACAGATTATAATAACGGTACCAAAAATAAGAAAGTTCTTAAATATCCTGCCGATTGCAGTTTTCAATATAAAACCCTTTATATGAACATTTCGGAATGCAAATCATATCTTGATTTATTGAATAAATTAAAAGGTATATATGATGATTTTAGTTCTAATATTAAGAAAAATAATTCAAACAATGATTTAGCAACTAAACTTAAAAAACTTATACCAAAAGATGGAAAAGAGATGAAGGCGGTGAGAGGTTTTAAAACATATGACTTCAGTACTGAACAATGTAAATTCCCCATAAAAAAAAAAAAAATAGTCTCATCAAAAAAAGCGGAACCACCAGGACCCCAAGCATCAAGTCAAGGACCGGGCTCTGAAAATAAAGGGAATATGGAGGGAACTAAACAAAGCGGGCAAAAAAATGGAAGCGATATATCAGCAGGTACAGATGCTGGAACAGGAGATCCAGGTAGTGCATCAGGTGGGGGGCAAGATAGTAAAGTAGGAGATTCAGGCAGTGGAACAGAGGGTACAAGTGGTGATGCAAGAAATCCAAATAGTGAAAACGAAAAAAAGAATGGCGGAGCCAAAGAACCCGGCGATCCAAGTGGTGGGAAAGGTAGTCAAGTAAATGGAGATGATAGAGGAAATAGTGAACCAGGTGGCGCAGATACTGAAAAAAGTGGAGCAGAAAGTGGATCCGCTGATAAAGTTAGTGAAACAGGAGATCCCAGTAAGGGAAAAGGTGATTTAAAAGGTGGAACAGGTGATGTATCAGGTGGTGAACAAATTGATCAAGGAAGTTCAGATGGTGGAACAAAAGATACAAAGAGTGTACAAGGTGGTCAAATATCTAATGATAACCAAGGAGGTGCAAATACCAGTCAACAAGGTACAAGTGGTGGATCAGATCATGGTACAGGTAATCAAGGAGCTTCAAGCCATCAAGGAGGAGATACAGGTGATGATAAAGGAAGCCAAGAAGGATCAGACGGTGATAAAGGAAGTACAGATAATAATCCATTAAATGGAGGTGGTGAACAAGGTGGGCAAGATGATCAAAAAAGTCAAGATGGATCAAGAGATTCAGAATCTGGACCAGGTAGTGAACAAAATCCCACACCTAATGATCCATCACCCCCAAAAAAAGATTCACCTCAAACTCCAAAAGCTCCACAAACTTCACAAAATCCTAAGGAGCAAACTAACCCAGTTCAATCGTCTCAGGATCCATCTGGAAATAAAAATTCTGATAAAACCGATCAACAAGAAGCTCAAAAGCCAGTATCCAATCCAGTGACTAAACAAGAAAATCCAGGAACCGAATTAAAAGGAAATGGAATAACAGGAATAGATGATGGATATGTATTAAAAAAATACAAAAAAATTGTAATTTCAATTATAGTTATTCTAATACCCATTACTTTAACAATTCTGTACAAGGTAAATAAAAGAAAATTATGATGTGTACTATTTTTAAAATATTTCTTCATAAAACACTATATATTTTTCATAATTTATGTTAGTATTTGTCATTTGGGCGGAGAAAGGAATTGAAGAAAAAAACAAACATGAAAAAGGTTATAAATTCAATTGGAGGAAAAAAACAAATACAAATAATTATAAAATCATCTAGTCGAAAAAAACAGACTAAAAAATCTATAAATTCCGTTCATAGGAAAAAACCTTCATTATTAAATATATACAAGATTATGCAGGATGATCCTGTACCATTTATTAATTTATTTTTTTTATTAATTTTTTTTGTCTATAAAAGAAAACGAGACACCATAGAATGATAAATTTAATTAACTTATATTTAAAATCGAATTAAAAAATGTATAAAATTAAAGAATGCTAAATAGTAAATTTGTCTATTAATATAAAGAAGTATTATATATATATGATACAGATCAAGAGTTTGTTTCTTATTTTATAATAAAACATAAAATAAATTTTCTATATGATGAAATTCTCTATTATAACCGAGTTATAATATTTCTTTGTCTTTAATTATTATTTATAAAAGTCAAAATATTGTATTGTTTCAATATAAAAGGTGTATTTCCACCTGCTAAATTAATACGACAAAATAAAGCGTTACTTATTAAGCGTACTTCATTTTTTGGTTTCATATAATAATAAATTGGTATTTTTTTCAATATATTGGTTCTATATGGTTATTTTTCGATTTACTATTGTAATTTGATTATTTTTTTGGAATACCTTTGCCAATATTAATATTTTATACTATTTACCAGAAATAATAAACATGATGTTGTATATTCTGAGATATATTATATATTAATGAATTTGGAATTTACTTATTTTTAATTAATATTTATAATTGTTTTAAATAAACTTAAATTAAACACATTTTTTAATAAAATTATAAGCTGCATCGAGGGGTTAGGGTCAGGTATAGAACTGTGTTTTGAATTAGGATTCGTCGTATACTATAATTTAATTTTTTATAATTTGATAATATATTTTGTCTGGAACTATTTATTAAATATGCGTACCGTCCATATATGTTTAATCTCGAAATGAATCCCAAATATGCAACGAAAAAAGGAACATAGGTATTAATATGAAAGGGTCGCATAACAAATTCTCCATATGTTATAATACTTTCATCGCATTCGTTCGTATATATTAAATGCGGTAAAAATATATCTCCACATTTTATATTTATTGGGGATTTTTGGCTAACTATATATAAGAATCCTTATTATATAAGGGATACTAGCCCATATCTATATTGAATTATGAATAACACAATGTTTCTTTATTCGATGAAACATATTATTTGTGGCATTATTATTATGATTTAAATTATATTATACCAACTGAACTGTAATAATAAAACTATATATGTAGCAATATATTATAATTAGCCTTATTTTGAATATTCGTCTATATTACAACATATATTCAGATTAACATATGAGTTTTTAACATTAATTATACAAACTATCCAATATGCAATTAAAATATAGTGTTATTACGAAATAATATATACGTTCTAAAATGTTATATTTTAAAACAATGAAACAATGAAAATTAGTAATTGGTTTAAAGTAATTCTCCTGAGTGCATTAATTATCCCATTGTAGTATACAGTGGTATACCAATAACAATAATGGATTAGTATGTTACTAAATAAGAAAAATATATTATGTTTATTCGATACACTATATGGATATAAATTCATTATATATATTCTTAAAGGTATACTAAAATTAAAATAGTATGCATAAAACATCAAATGAAATATTATAACAATTATTTAAGCAAGCTTTAATGCGGCAATATTAGAATCAACAGAACCAAGCAATATAACATTAATTTTATTAATAATTTTAAAGTTTCCATTAAAAATGCAAATATTAAATAAATAAATTTATATTATAAAATATATAATATATAATATATAATATATGTTTAGGTTATAAGTGTAAATGTGTACTTAAAATGGTAATCCGTGTTATATTGGATCCTCAATTAATTCATTATTCCAACCAAAACATGAATACAATTTAAAAATTAATATATTAAATTATATTTATTTGCTTTAATGTTTAAAAAATATTTTTTAATTATTTATATGCTAAATAAATAATAAGGATTAAAAGAATAATATGGACTTTATATATACTAACTATGATCCTAAAACTAATTTATATTCATGATTCATTTTAATTGTAGTAGCTCAATTAATTTAATTTGTGTGTTACACTTTTTTAATTTTCCAAATTAGATAAGATGTGACTTGAAATTATTCATTATTATATTTATATATAAAGAAATGTTAGCACATAAGCAAAGTTATTACATATTATAGCGTATAATAATTAGAGAATGTGTTTTATTTAAAGATATTGAAATGTCAAACAAAATTATACAATGAAGCTATTCCAAATATTATTAAGAATAGCGATATTTCACATATGATAAAAATGTTTCAAAAAAATCGCAAAATAAGCATACTTACCTGAATTGCAACAAAAGTTAATATAAGTTTTATTTAAATATATTATTGTATATTATTTTAAACTATTATTATTAAGAAAAATGCTAATAGTGCGTTTAACTACTGGCAATTTCACATATAAAGACAAATAATTGCATAAATTTTTTGGTGTAGTATATAAGTTTTATGTAAAAATAATATGATGTCAATCTACAGTTAAAAAACAAAATTCCATTAAAATGGATCACAAACTAATGGTAAATAACCTTATTTTAAAATAAAACATATTTATCCTTAATTTTATTATGTTTAAATTATATTCAAATCATATTAAATTTTATTTGAATAAATTTTGAATTAATGTATATTTTTATAAATATTTCTTAGTGTAAATATCTTAATATAGCTGATAGTTATTTTAAAGCTAAAAATGCCGATACGACGAAAATTAACAAAGACTCAACCATCAAATATTATTGCTATAATGGTGTTTGTAAAACAAATGAAGATGGCATTAATGCTTTGATCGCATATATAATTATGAATTTCAAAAGTTCAATAAAAGATGAAGAGTATAATAAATATGATGAATATTTATTGATGTGGCTAAGTGATAAATTATTTGAGATACACAACAAAAGCGAAGACAAAGACAACGAAATTACTTTAAATCAGGCTTACGATACATATTTAAAGAATCATAAAGTAAAATTTAATTATTGGAATATTTTTTTTAGTAGAAATGATTTGAAAGAAGCTAATCTTAAGTATATGAGCAAATTTTATATATTACTTAATAAAATATGTAAAACAATTACATATTATGAAAAAAACCCTGACGAAATTGCGAACCTTATTACGAATTCTACCGAATGTTCTAATCAATATATATCCATTTATAATAATATTCCTAAATGCCAATCATATCTTTATTTATTGAATAAATTAAAAGGTATATATGATGATTTTAGAAATGATGCTATTATGAGAAATTATTCAAACAATGATTTAGAAACTAATCTTAAAAAATTTACAAAACCAGATGGAGGAGAGATGGACGGGAAGAAAGGTTTTATATCATATAAATTCAGTGATTCAAAATGCAAATCCCTGGATAAAAAAATTACAATGTCAAAACCAACGGACCCACCAGGATTACCATCTTCTTCGGAAGAAATACAACCGCCACAACCTTTAAAGCAACTAAAAGATAACCAACGTGAAACATCACAGCCATATCTATCAAAACAAGAATTAAAAAATGACCAAACAATCTCAGATATACCACCAGAAGGTGTATCAGGTAGTGAACAAGATAATTCAGATAGTGCTCCAGTAGGAAAAGAAAATCAAAGTACGCCAAGGGAACCTTTTAATACTGGATCATTCATTTTTAGGAACTCATTAAAAGGCATAGACCAATTAAATAATGGTTTAAAATTTTATGAGAAAAAAAAAGAGCAACTTACAAACGCCAAGGATACTATTAAGAATTTGTATAATACATCTGTATCTAATGTAAAAAAATTTTTCGAAAAATTTAGTGATTTTTTTAATGACATTATTGATAATGTAAGTAAAGATTATAAAAAAGTAGAAAACCCTCCTGATTCAGGTGATAATCAATCTGGATCAGACGGGACAGGGGATACCCCACCCACACCTAATGGTCCATCATCTCCCAAAAAAAATTCAGAACAAACTTCATCAGAAAATTCACCAAGTTCTACAGAAGAAAAAAAAACAACTCAATCGTCTCAGGACACGTCTGAAAACCAAGATTCTGATCAAAACAATCAAGGATCTGAAAAACCGGGGGAAGATCAAGTGATTATACCACCAAATACTGGAGGTGGAATAAAAGGAAATGGAACAATAGGAATAGGTGATATATTTATATTCAAAGAATTCAAAAAAATTGGAATTCCAATTATAGTTATTATAATATCCATTACTTTAGCTATTATGTACAAGGTAAATAAAAGAAAATTATGAAATGTACGATTTTTAAAATATTTCCTCACTGTAAAATATTATTCATTTTTTATAATTTTATGTTAGTTTTTGGTATTTGAACGTAGAAAGAAATTAAAAAGAAAAAAAATGAAAAAAGTTACAAATTTGTTTGGTGTAAATAAAACGACATGAACAGTTATAAACTTAAGTGATAGAAGAAAGAAGATGCAAATAATTATAAAATCATATAGTCGAAAAAAACAGACTAAAAAATTTATAAATTCCGTCTATGGGGAAAAAGTCCATTATTAAATATATACAAACTTATACAGGCAGATCCTATGCCATTTATTAATTTATTTTTTTTGTTAATTTTTTTGTCTATAAAAAGAAAATCCGATTTTTTGGAATTATAAATTTAATTAATAACTTTTATTTTGGAGTTCAGATTCTATGAAACCGATTTAAAAACTTTATGTAAGTATTAAAAATGATAAATATGTAAATTTGTTTATTACTATTATTATATGTAGATAAAATCATAATTATAATTTAAAAAATATTTATATAATTATAATTCGAAAAATATATTATAATATGTATAAATGTGATGTTGTTATAATGGTTCATTCAATTTCAGTTATAAATTTATTTATATAATTATAGGAATGAAAACATTATTAAAATAATGAATGAATAAAAAATATATTTTTTATAAAATTACTTATTATTTAAAAAATTAATAATAAAATCTGGAAAAAATATAAACAATGACACT